>NC_025993.2:99343135-99426333 GCF_000442705.2 Elaeis guineensis | reverse complement strand
GAAAAGAGCTCCCTCCGGCTCTATTTAAGGAGGAGATCCCTCCTCTCTCTCTTCCACCAAAGATCTGAGATCCAGTCGGCGGTAATGTCGGAAAACCACCGCGGAGACCCGTCCCTGTGTCCGTCCAATTGCTCGTCGGAAAAGCCTCGCCGGCGTCGGAGGTAAGCCTCCTCCCCTTCCTCTCTTCTCCCATTTTCTTCTCATGCCTGTGTGTACGCTCGTCGGCAATCGGAGTCATCGGATTTGTTGTGAAAGAACCTTTATTTTTTTGCCATTTTTTCGACGCCGGTGGTCACCGCCGACCACCGGTTAGCCCTTCTCTTATCGTTGGGTGCCCCCTCCTGCCGACGGCCGTCCCACGCCGGTTGCACCGTCGGTCAGCCAGCCAATAGAGGATTGTGAGATCCCCTGTTTCGGCCCAAAGGAACCCACGGGAAGAAGGAAGGAAAAGAAAAAGAAAAAGAAAAGAAGAAGGAAAAGAAAGAAAAGAAAAGAAAGAAGGAAAAGAAAAGAAAAAGAGAAAGAAAAGAAAAAAGAAAAATAAAAAAGAAGAAGAAGAAGAAGAAAAATAATATAATAATAATATAATAATAATAAATAGGATTTTCTCTCCTCTCTCTTTCGTGAAGAAAAAGAAAAAAAAAGAAAGAAAGAAAAGAAGAAAAAAATAAATAAATAAATAAATAAATATATAAATAATAAAATATGAGAAAAAAATTTCTCTCTCTTCCCTCTCTTTCTTCAGCCTGAACTAGTATTTTCTCTCTCTAGAATTGGACTTTCTCTCTCTACTTTCTCTCTCTAAAATTCTCTCTCTAGATTATTTCTTTCTCCTAAGATTTCTAAAATTTTGAAAAGAATGATGATGAATTTAAATGATCCTCGTGATGGATTTTTGATCTGAGATCGTCGGACGGTACGCCGACATCCACTTTGATCAGATTAGATATTTTTAACATTCTATTTTTCATAATTTTATTGAATTATATACATAATAATTTTAGCATGATTTGATCTGATCAATCAGATTTATTGAATCATATTGTCTGAAGAATTCAAGATGAGTTTTCTCTCTCTAAAATTTTTTCTCTCTAAAGCTATTTCTCTCTCTATCGATTTTTCTCTCTTGATTGATTTATCAATAAGAGTTTCTTTTAATATTTTTGATCTAATGAAGAATCTTGATTCATGATTGTCAGACAGCGTACTGACACCCATCTTGATCAGACCATGAATCTTTAGATTTGATCATCCATGATTTCGATCTAGCCATGATTTGATTTGATCATGTTGATTTCACCAATCGAGATATTGGATCAATCGTAATGTTGGATTGTGTCAGCTGATCAATTCAAATTGTACCTCATGAATTCTCTTTCCTCTGATTTTTTCTCTCTACTTGATTTTATGAAATCGATGAAGAAACCTTAGTCCTATCACTTTGAATCCGATTTGATCTGATAGTCAAACTTTAGATTGTTTAGGTCCTAATTAGATTTTGATTAGATAAAATTAGATGATCGGACCCAATCTAAATCGTTGAAATATGGTATTCGTATTCTTTCTAATTATTGAAATTGATTCTATATAGGATTGTGGATGTTTGATCATGGGATATCGCAATATGATCTACGAACAAAATTTTTGAAAGAAAATTTATAGAATTATGTGGGTTTATTGGAATGCGTTCGAGGTAAGTAATGTTTCATTTTTTTATATTTATCGATAAATTATAATATATTTTTCTGACATGATTTGTGAAACGATGCATGAATTTGGATGAATGATATTTTATTATGAAAATATCTTATTTAAAATATTATGATGAAGCATGATTGAACATATTGATTCCATGATGCATTATATTGATTGATTTCGATACTACATGATTATATATTTTATTATCGAAATTAGAATATGAAATATGATTTATGAAGAATTATGATATAAGAAATATTATGAATTGACAACCTGACTATGTAAAGGACCCTGCCAATGGGGGCATATACGTTGGCAATTGATTTGTCCTGAGGGTTTACGTCACCAGAGAGACCGATAAACCGCCAAAGAGACCAGCGGTTCCGAAGGACTTTGCTGCCAGATGATTCGCAGCTCACCGCAAGAAGATACGCGGTGTTATGACCCTGCCACAGGAAAAATATGGTCATAGCTCATGATTGACGAAAAGAATTTAAGAACGAAGAAATTGAAATCTGGAAAGAAACTTGAATTTTTGAAAAAAAAATGAATTTGGTATGAATTATATTGCATAATTAGAAATTGATTTCGAATTGATGAACTATATATGCTTATTTTCTATAAATAATTATTTACTTAAATGCCTGATGGAATCTGTTGAAAAGTGATCATTGTTTATTGGGCTGTCTAGCTCATTACCTCATATTTTACTGTTTTTACAGATGTTGAGGAATTAAGATGATACAAGATATGAATGGAAGAGTGATCGGAAGCAGAATCTCTATACTTTTATTTTCGATTGAAAGTCTTATTGAATTTGATGTAAGGACTATGAATCATTGTTGAATTTATTGAGATATTAAAGAAAAAATTTAGGTCGTTATATTTTGGATTTAAATTATTGACTAATTATTCCGCTATTATTTTAGGATAGTATGATAAGATGCCTTGCATGCTTATGGGAAGAGTTTTCTATGAGTATGTGGCGGTTGCCATGACCCTCGATTCAAATCTCGGGTCGGGGGCATGACAGCCGCATTCTGATTGTGTGTCATTAATGGAAGGTCTAATGGGGGAGGAGAAGAAGAAGATGAAGGTGGCAGCAGCGGTGTTATCTTGTTTTCATCGACTGGAAGAGTCACCGGCAAAGGAGGTAAATTTGTGGGCATTTTGAGGCTGGGTCGTTGTGTTGGAGAGGGAAGTATTCCGAGGTACGGGGAAGAAGAAGAAGACAAAGGTAGCAGCAGCGGAGTTATCTTGTTTTCATCGAGTGGAAGAGTCACAAGCAAAGGAGGTAAATTCGTGGGCATTTTGAGGCTGGGTCGCTGTGTTGGAGATGGAAGTATTCCGAGGTATGGGGAAGATGAAGACGAAGGTAGCAGCGGCGGAGTTATCTTGTTTTCATCGAGTGGAAGAGTCACAGGTAGAGGAGGTAAATTTTTGAGGCTGGGTCGTTGCGTTGGAGATGAAAGTATTTCGAGGTATGGTGAAGAAGAAGAAGACGAAAGTAGCTGCAGTGAAGTTATCTTGTTCTCATCGGGTGGAAGAGTCACAGGCAAAGCCATAGGCAAAGGAGGTAAATTCATGGGCATTTTGAGGCTGGATCATTGTGTTGGAGATAGAAGCATTCCGACGTACGGGGAACTTCTGCTTAGGTGGTTGTGATATATATAAGGCTCGGAGGCCTGGGCAGCCTACCTTCTTTTCCGACCATTCTAGCAATTAGGGCTGAGCACGTGCGTTGGATTGAAAAAAAAAATCATTTGGGCAGCCCGTCATCTTTTCAGACCATCCTAACAATTAGGGCTGAATACGGACCGAATTTATTCAGATTGAAAAAAAAAATCATCCGACCGAATTCAATTAAATTGAAAAAAATTTAACCCACTATCGAACATTTATCCTGTATAAATCATTTGAAACCGAAATAAATGATTTATTGTAGATTCGAATGGGTTGTGTCAGTTTAGACTTCAACATTGATCCAATATTAATTTTAAATCTAACATTAGTCCATTTAAATTTATTTATTTTATTTTATTAATTTAATATAAAAAAATATTTAAATTTTATAAGTTATAAATTTAGAATTTATTTTTGAACTTATACAAAACAAAATAGAAGCATTGAAGATTTACTTATCTGAAAACAACTATATCTGAAAGCTTTCACTTTATAATTATCTCAAATTGATATGCTTCCATCAATAATTCAACATCAATATTTTTATGAATCTAAATGAATGATGGGACATTCTTTTAGAATAAATTATTGAAGTCTAAACGACGCCGTCCCAAAAATAAAAATTAGTTTATAAAATATTTCATCGGTTGAGTTCGATTTCATACCGATTAAAAATATAGGAATCGAATCTGACCGTAAATAATTGATTTTTGATAAATTTCAATCCGACTCCATTCGATTTATGTCTTTTAACCGACCAAAACTGATATTTATTGAATCGGATTGGAAGGGTTTCTTCGTATTTCAGTTATTTCCTCAGTTCTAATAATTTTATTTTGTTGAGTTTGCATGTGCTACAAGGGGAGATATTTTTTTTTTTTTTTTTTTTTTTGTGAAAAATTCCTATGGACTGATTATGTGATTGCAGGCCCGCAGGGCTATTTCGGGACCTTGTGTGATGTTGTGGTCTTCCGAGGAAGCTGCAAATGTCATGAAACTGATTGAAACCTGCCAAGAAAATAAAAGCTAGAAGGCTAAGCAGATTAATTACTCGGAAGCATATATGACCTGGCCGAGAAGGAGTCCGACATATGCATCGAGACTACAGGTCACTTACAAGGAAGCTTCGAAGAAGTCGGACCGTCAAATTAATTAATTATGCTTGATTGCAGAAGATAAAGGGAAAACCCAGTCCATCCTTAATTCGACAGACCGAGTGGATGCTTCATGGTTGCTCCTAACCTTAAGTGAGAAGCTATTTCCAAGTCAATGTACCGACCGTTGAAGCCATTTCACCTGGATTCAGAGAAACGAGAAGCTTCTTTACCAAATAGTAAAGGGCCTGAAGGCAGGTGTTTAAAAAAAAAAAAAAAATCTTTTTTTTGAAGGGTTGGTTCGACAATACTTAGTATGAGATGCACAGTAAAGACAGTGGAATGATTTAAGGTAGGAAAAATGGCTTCCCCCATTCAGTCATTCAAATTCACATACTGAAAGAATTATCTGATTGCTGTTATACTTGATGGCAGATTGACATACGAAATAAAGTGTTAAAAACCTAGATGACCTTAAAATGGGCGTGGACTTCTCTAAACAACTTGAAAACTATTGCTGGAGAAAGACCGTGCATTTAAGCAGGAAGCTACTCGAGGAGGATACTGAGAACTTGGGTGTAACAAAGTCTTTCCGGTGTTTGACCTATTTGGCAGGGCATTAGAAAGTCTTCTCCGTAAAGAGAAGAATAAGTCTATGATTCCAACACTCGGGCTTTCTTCGTTCCTTCTATATATGTACTTTTTCTGTGGAATTCAGAGGTAGCAAAAAAATGATGAGATATTTATACATGTAGTCCGTATCACAGGAGTGCTTTCATACTAGCCAAATTATGAGGAGAAAGAATGGATTGTGATAAGGAGATGCTGGTTTTGCAAAGGAAACTTCGAGACCATTTAAAATTTAGAATAAATTACGGTGACACTCCTTCAACTTTTTATAATTTGCGTTTACATTCCAAAAGTTTTAATTTTTTAGCCAATTAGACTTGAAAACTTAAATTTTTGTTCTAGTGTGGTCTAGCTATTCAGCTTTATCAAAATCCATGAACATATGACAAGCACATGAGATAATTTTAGATAGAAAATACGAGCAATATCATTGTTGATAGAAAATACCAAAATACTCTTATTTTGGTAGGAGAATGGAAAGAGATCACGTGGTGAGCATGTGACCCATTCAACTGCTCTTTCTTATTTCATACCATCTGATTTCAATCCGGTTAAAAGAGTGAAGAGGAGAGAGTGAAGGGAGAAGAGATTACTGAGAGAGTGAAGGAAGAAGAGAGGAGAGACTAGAGGTAAAAGAGAAGAACCTAGAATTTTTATGGCTTTAAGTATGAACTCTCCCCAAGACTCCTTCCAAAGTTTCGGCCAAAGTTTTCATCCACTTCTTATAGGGTGAACTAGACTGGATATATATTATCCATCTAGATCTATATTTGTATCTGAATCTATCCAAACATAGATAGAAAATTTGAGCATCTGATTAATATCTATATTTGTCAAAGAAAAATGAATATGGATATGGATGACAATCATCTGACCCGTATTAATTTGAATATCCAATTTTACTTATAAATATTTAGTTTTATATAGCAATTGTAAACTTTATAAATAATATATATATAACCATATTAACTTGATTTACCATCATTAAGTACTATCTTTGATTTCATGATTATAAAGTTTAATTATCTGACTTATATCCTATTTATATTTATACTTCTTGTATCCAATTTGTATCCATAACTATTTAAAACAAATATAGATATAAATTTTTGCATCTAACTAATATCCATATCTATATTCATATTCATTAAATAAAATAAATATGGATATGGATATATTAATAGCTGATTTGTATTAAATTTGATTTTAACCTTATAGCTTCCTACTATTTTCTCTAACTATGGACTGAGGGCTCCATTGAAGATGTCATAGACCACAGCAAATTTCGAGCATCAGTTCTATGGGTATTTCATGTACTAGGTTAGAAAAGATGTTATTTTTAAATAATTTTTTTCTAGCAGGAGATCTCTCACAAATCCCTTGAATATGATCACAAGAGATTTATTGGCCTTGAAATGAAGCATTAGAAAGTTGTATGGGATGGTTAATATGAAGGATTTCACCTAGTAAACAACCGTAAATATGGCAATAAAGGGAGGTGCCAAGTATAATTTTTAGAAAGTTTTAGGATGTACATGAAAATCATGAAATGTTGAAGAGCCGTCTTTGTAATTTTTTGATAGTTTTTTGATTTTTAAATAAGAGGGTAAATTCATAATTTAATAGTTGCCATTCATGGTGTTAGATCTTTATTAGATGGATGGGCCATATTGTAACAAAAATTTAAATTTTGAGATCAAATTAAAAATTAATATTAAAATATTTTATGATATAAGTGTAAATCGCTAAAAGTTGAAGGAGTGCTGCTATAATTTATCATAAAATTTACTTCTCAAGTGCACCTTCACTAAATCTATTTGAAAGATGATAGTCTCAAGACTATGTTACAAAAAGAACACCAAAATTATACCTTACACTGATGTGCTGCACCGCACCATCAAATTTCTCATTTCTATGGGTCTCATTCATTATCTCATCTCGAATTGTTCCTATAATGCATCACTAATGTAGTGCACCTGGTGTAAGAATAATTTGTCCTTCATTGTATCCTTTGGATACAATGGAGATGTTTCACAGTTGTTGTCTTGCTACATGAGCATGGGATCAACTAATGATTGCTATATGGTGGCATATATGGAAGGAAAGAAACTGGAGAGTTTTCTTAAATATGATCATCTCCCAATAAGGTCCCACACTCCACTCAGAACTCCTTTAGAAATCGTCGTCCACTATGTTTGCCCAAGAACAAGCTGGCTCATAGAAAAGTTTGTTACAGCTTTGCAAAACATCATTATAACCTAAAACATAAGCTTTCCGATGTTTAACCTATTTGGAAGGACAATAGAAAGTCTTCTTTGTAAGAAGAATAGGGTAATTGAAGTAAACAATTGACTACGAACTCATATTGGTATTCTTTGTTCCTTCTATGAACCTTTTTTTTAAAATTCGGAGGTACCAAAAAATGATGATGTATTTATATGTGTGGCTCATGTTACAAGAATGCCTTCATTCTAAGAAAGTTATGAGGAGAAAAAATGGATTGTGATAAGAGGATGCCCGCTTTACAAGGGAAACTTTGAGACCACTCAAAATTTAAAATAAATTATAGCAACACATCTTTAACTTTTTGCGATTTACACTTACACTCCAAAAGTTTTTTTTTTTTGTTAATTAGACCTCAAAACTAAGGTTTTTGTTGCAATGTGGCCCAATCATTTAGTTCTAGTAGGATCTATGAACAAATGACAGTCACATGAGATAAATTTAGATAGAAAATACTACCCTTGTAGATGGAAAATATCACAATACCCTTTGTTTGGCAAGAATGGCAAGAGATCACATGGTGATTATGTGACCCTTCCATTCCTCTTTCTTTCTTATTGAAAAGAGGCTTTCCAATCTAGTTTCAATCCAGTTAAGAGAGAGAAGAGGAGAGTGAAGGGAGAAGAGGCTGCTAAGAGAGCAAAGAGAGGAAGAGGGAGCGGAGTATAAAAAGAGGAACCTAAAATTTCCATAGCTTCAAGTATGGGCTCTCCCCAAAACTCCTTCCAGAGCTCCTTTTAAAGCTTCGACCAAAGCTTCCATCCGCTTCTTCTAGGGGAGACAGTGGATGGATTTATCCATCTGGATCCATTTTTTATATCTAAATCTATCTAGATCCATAGAGGGACTCAATCTTCCCTTATCTTCTTCAATTGAGCATAATTAATTTGACTATTTGACTTCTTCAAATCTTCTTATAAGTGATCTGTTGGGTGGATGTCTGGCCAGGACACCACCTCCCAAGATCCTTTCAGTACCACGCGATGCAGCAGGAAGAAAGAAGAAACAAAATAAAAGAAAAAATAATCAAAATACGTGGATCAGCCACAAAAGGGCTCGCCTCCACAGGGCATGCAAACTTCACTATGAAAAAGAAATTTTACAAGAGGAGACCTCACCCTCAACCCTTGTACACCCAATTCTCTCTCACCTAAAGTTTCCCTCACAAAAGCTCTCTCTCTCTTGAAGACCCCCCTGAACCCCTGAAGTGCCTGGCGACCGCTGTCCAGGAGCCTCCTGCTCCTCTCTCAGCACTCTCGCCTCTCTCTCTCTTCTCGGGTTCGTACGGCGGCGAGAAAACCAACCACTTAACTCTTTGTTCGTCACAGGGCCTTTTATAGACCTTAATCACTACTTAGATCATAATTAGGACTCCTTAATCAACCCAAATCAAGTCCCAGACCGTCGGATCATGATCGGGAGCCACCTGGGCCCTCCGATCGCGCTCCGATCCACGAAATAGTGTCGTGGACCGCGAGAAATGCGTGGGAAACGCCCACGCGGTCCACAGGCCCCACCGTGGACCGCACGGTCCACGATGGACCGGGGCAAAGGAGCCAGCAGGCCGCTGGCCTGGGCCGGCCCGCGCGCGCGGGCCTGGGCTACGCCTGCACGCGGGTGCGCGCACCTGGGCCGCGCGCCCGCCTGGGCCGCGGGGCCTGGGTCGCGCGTCCCGCATGGGCCTGGGTCGTGCGTCCCGCGCGGGCCTGGGTCACGCGTCTCGCGCGTCACCGCCTGCGGCTGCACCGCTATCGCCCGCCGTCGGTCGCCGGTGGTCCTCTGCCACCTCGATTCTCGTACCAACTTCAAAAGCTCGTATCTCCTCCATCCGAGCTCTGTTTCGGGTGATCTTGGTCTCGTTGGACTCTGTTTTTCGCCGCGAACCTCGCTGTGGACTCAATGTGAGCTGAATCTCAAGGCATCAAATCCTAACATGATCTGTAGTCTCGATGCATGTTCATCAAGTCTATAGTCACTAACTTGGCAACTAGTCCTCCAACAACTAGCCTATTGGTATTTGGCAACAAATTCACAAGTTGTAGCATCCTCCATTATGAGCCAATAAAAGAATTATTTCAACATTACTCTAAAATATATTATTCTCTCTATCATGCCCCAATCTAATGGTCAAAGCTGAGCATGTAATAGATGGCTGCACATCCATAGGGTTTAATCATATAAGATATGCAAGGACTGCATTATGATTTATATATATTCACATCATTCCAAACTCAAACAGTGGTAGAAACAAATAATCTAATATAATTATCCAAAATAAATAGTCCACAATTATTTAATAATAATGAATATATAAGAATAAGTCTAATCAAGTTATTCAAAGAGACCCTAATCAAATGTCTTTTAAACCCTAGGCTTCTCACAATTTGATCCCAAGCCCCATCTATTCCTCGGCATCTAAAAAAATAAAAGAGAGAGAGAATAAGATTTAAAGACTAGAAAAGTTACCAAAACCCCTAGTTTGATTGAATATATTGTACGAGCAATATAAATATTTAGTTTCCATGATTTTTTGGAAGAACATACTAATGAATACATCAAACATATCATATCTATCAACATAGATTTTAAGATATATAATGCATTCAGCTAAAGTAAGTTTTCAAATCAACTATGGATGGACTGTCCACTCTTACTTTCCTAGTCATTACAACTATGACCATGATCAGCCTGTAGCAAGTTCTAAAAGAGACTATATCTTAACTACAATATGCTGTTCATTGATTATTTACCAATGATTGTCGCACTAGAAGCCTAGAAAGAAACTAGCTCTAATATCATACAAAAAATTATACTTCTATTAGAATGCATTAGTGATCAGGTCCAATTGGCTCGACAGAAAAGAAAATTAATTACTAGCTATAACATGCCGTCAGCTGTTATGCATCCATATTCACCCCACTAGAGATCTAGAAGGAGACTAGATCCTAAGCCTATGTGATCATAGTCAGACTAAGAGTAGCAAAATCAACACATAACATATTCAAGATCATCGCATTCATCGATGCAATAAAATACAGTTCATGCCTAAATAAAATGCATCATAGTTGATCCAATATTTTACAAATTATTTCATGTAGCAAACATAAAAATATCTAATTGAAGCAAAACATAATATGTTAATTTTCAAATAATGGAAATTCAAATGATATAGAATAATAGGGGCAATAGTAACTTACCATTTCTGCTCTACAATCTCTTGAAATTCACTAATTAGGATAATCATCCAATAATCTAGAATAATCAAGGGTCTTATTAGACTTCTATAAGGCATTATATAACTTGAAATGTCCTATGATAAGGTCTAGCTTGTGCATGTATAGACTATCGAATCTAGTCTAACATTAAGGGGTCCCGACCATCGGTTAGATCTAACAATTAATTATCACAAATATTTCACAATGAGATGGAGTTTATGGTTACTTGAATGTAAAGGAATTAGTCTCGATCATGCCTCCTTGCTATCTGGATTTGGGTTTCCATCTGATTAGATTAAAGTTCATGGGTTAGATCTAATTTATCAATTAAAAAAAATTAAAATAATTAAAGAAAATTAGACTTGATTTGGGTCAAATCAAGTTTGAGGTTTGATCCATCGGTGATGTGGATAAATCACTATATCTACTCCATATGTTAGGGCAGATGAAAGAACAAAAAGGGAGTGAAAGAGAGAATTTATAGAAAATAATAATTGAAGAAGAGAAAAATGGGAAGAAAAAGGAGAGAAATTAGAAGATGATGAAAACAGTAAGAGAGGAAGAGAGGGAAGAGAAGTGAAGAAAGAGAAGAGGCTAGAGATGATTGCTGTTATGTTTGATGGCAAATTGACATAGCAAAGTGGATCAAAAGGAGAATCATATATTATTTTCTCTCTCTTTCTCTCTCTCTCTCCAAGAAAGGGCTCGATCTTACCCCATCTTCTTCAATTGAGCATAAATAATTTGACTGAGTTCTTCGAAGCTTCCTTGCGAGTGACCTATAGTCCTGATGCATGTTCATCAAGTCCATAGTCACTAACTTAGCAACTCCTTTATCAACTAACCCATGGGTTGTTGGTAGCAATTTATAAGTTGCATTTTCCTCCTTTGCCACCCACTAAGATAATTATTTTAATATTACTCTAAAATATATTATCTTCCCTATCACTTCTTGATCCAATGGCCAAAGCTGACCACATGATAGATGGCCTTACATCCATAGGCTTTAATCCCATAAGATATGCCTTTTGATTTATACATATTCACATCATTTCAAACTCAGGCAGTGGTAGAAACAAATAATCTAATGTAATTATCTAAAAGAAATAGTCCACAATCATTTAAGAATAATGAGTAAGAATGTCTAATCAAGTTACTCAAAGAAACACTAATCAAATGTCTTTAAATCTTAAGCTCTTCACTACTTTATCCCAAGTCCCATCTATTCCTTGACATTTGAAAAAAATGAAAGAGAGAAAATGAGTTTTACAAGCTCGATAAGTTACCAAAACCCCTAGTTCGATTAAATATACTATGCAAGCAATATAAACTTTTAGTTTGTATGATTTTTCATAAAAACATGCCAATGAACACATGTAACATATCATATTTATCAGTATAGTTTTAAGATATATGATGCATTGGGCTAAATTAAATTTTTGAATCAACTTTGGATGGCCATCTGCACTCACTCTCCTAGTCTTTAGAACTATGGCTATGATCGATCATGGTAAGCCTTGAAAGTGATTAGATCCTGACTACAGCATATCATTCATTGATCATGCATCGTCATCACCCCATTAAGGCTTGGAAGGAAACTAGTCTTAATATCACACACAAAAAATACTTCCATCAGCATGTGCTAACAATTAGCCCTAATTGGTTAGACCTGAAAGGAAACTATCTCCTAATTTGTGATAACCCAATTCAGTTGGACTAAAGAAGTGTTGAGCCTAATCCATTTGATCGGCCCAAACTTCAAAAAAATAGTCCAAAATTTAGGAAAAAAAAAAGAAAAGATAGGATGAGAAGAAGACTCCAAATTGGAGTCTTCTTCCTCCTAATCTTGTCAAAAAGAATCCAACACTATGAAAGACTCCCAACGCATCTTTCTATCCTATTTAAAGACCACCACAACCCTTCGAGCCTCACCATCATCGGCCGTCAATTCATCACCAAAAAACTGTTCTTTCCTTGCTTCTTTTGGACGTCCTTTACCATGCATGCCATAAATCATGGCTAAACACCACCGAAATCCATTGATCCTTTAGATAATTTTCTCCCCATCTTCTCTAATCTAAGATCTTAGCATCTGACCGAATTAATCGTCGGATTTTTTATCAAGATAATGATGCTTTGTTTGCTTCCCTTGTTTTTGAGTTGATTCCAATCTTCTTCCTTCCTTTCCAACCACCATTGTCGTGGCCCCCTTGGATGAAGTTCCAACCAAACCCTTTGTGCCTTCTTTGTAACCACATCAAAATCATGGCCGCCAATGAGTGGGCCAGCACCCGGATCAAGCCAAGAACATGATCTCTTATTTTTTAGTTGCTTCCTTGATTTATCCTAACTATATCGGTCAATGCCATCAACGTTGGTTGGAGGATCCTCGACGGTGTTGTCATGATCAGCACATTCATCGGCCATAGTGACCATCGTGGTCTGCATCACCGACCATAGCCGCTCTTGACGAGAGATCCTTTATGTTCCATAAAAGAAGGGGAAGTAATTCTCTATTTCACCAAGAACCAAATGAAGAGAAAGAGAAGAAAAAAAGAAAAAGAAAAGAAAAGAAAAAAAAGGAAAAAAGAAGAAGAAAGAAAAAAGAGAGTTTCTCTCTCATCACTTTATCTATCTACTATCTCTCTCTACCATGAGTATTGTCCTCTCTACTATGTATCTTTCTTTGGATTGGTAAATTTAGAGGATCCATGTTCCATGATCATTATAATCCTAGCCTAATTTTTATCTTGGGAGATCTAATTTGTAAGGCATTGTATTAGCAGCAACAAATGAAATCACCATCAATATCCTTGTAATTAGTGATTGCCACAAATATTCATATTATTTATGACATTAGAATTTTGCTGCCACTAAGAATTACGATATTGGTGATGATGCTATTATCGTCACCTATTAAATATAATATTAGTGGTGATATATTAGTTTTCATGCATCATTATTATAATAACTATTAGTGATAATAAATCAAGCCATCACTGGAAAATAGTACTATTAGTGGTGACCTTACTTATTCATCACTAAAAGTAACTTTGACATCAAATTTTTGTTACCTGCAAATAAGAATGAGATATTAGTGGTGGCCTTTTTATGGCTTTATGTGCAGTCGCCACTCATACTAGATATTTTGTAATAAAAAAATTATCACCATAGAAATGATTAATATTAGCAACAAATTTCAATAGTTATCACAAAAAGCATAGTATTAATGAAAACTCTAGGTAGTCACCACAAGAAAGTTACCACTAAAAGGATAAAATCTTATACTATTCAATTTTATGTGGGATTTCAATTTAAGATTTTTATTTTTAATCAATTATGACTTAAGATTGATAAAAGAAAGTATTTTGAATAAAATGTACTAAAGGATCCTCTTAGAATTGATTGACTTTATTTATTCATTATTTCTACAAAGATAAGTAATGAACCATCTTTTCAAGATATCTTATTTAAAAGTAGATAAATTAGTTATTTATTTGTGTGTAGTTTATAAAGTTATATTTTGAATGGAGGGTAAACTTGTAATAATTTTGAGATTTTTGAAACATTATGGTTTATCAACTTATTACAAAATATGTACATGTTGATTGGAATTATAGTGTATATGTTATCTTGCAAAAGAGTTTTGATGTGCATCAAATTAGAGCTCTCGGCCTAATGATGTTCTAGATCTCTTCAACGAGGGTTGTGCATTAGTATTAGACTCCACCAATGGGCGTTATACATTGGATCTAGACCCTACCAATAGAGGTTATGAACTAGTTCTACCCTTGCCAATTAGAGTTATGTATTGGTTCTGGATCCTATCAATGGAAGCTATACATTTACACTCTGATTATTATTGAGCTCATTATTTTTATTTCTATTTCCAACCCGACCGTAGGATATAAGAATGGTTATAGTTAAAGGCTGAGTTGAATGAAATTCATTTTAAATCAAATTATTAAATATATATGAATAAATTTGAATGAATTTAATTTGCTAAATTTATATTTTAATAAAATAAATTAATTATTTTTTTATGTTTAATCATGTTATTTGTATTTGAATATTATATCATATGATAATATCTAAAATATCTAGTTAAGATATTCATTAATTATTGAGCTATCGAGCTCGTTATCTCTCTTTTCTTTTTAGATTTAGATATTTAGTTCTAGACATACATACTGCTTTGAGAATGGGCATAGAGAAGAGATTTGACATTAAAGCAAAATGAAGCATTGCCGACACAAAATTAGTCAATTCCCGATGCTTATGAGCATCGCAAATTAATTCCTCGATGCTTTTAAAAAAGCATCGAGAAAAGTGTCGTTAACTGAAGTGTGGAAACTATTTTTTTCGATGCTTTAGTAAAGCGTTGGTAATATAAGAAATGTTTCCGACGCTATCATTTGCATCGATAAAAATATAAATTTCGATGCTTTAAAGTGTCGGTATTTACTAAATTTGAAAAAAAATAAAAAACATATAATCCGAAAATAATCTGTATAATAATATATATATACCTGTCCAAAATTTATTAAAATGCTGAAACAATATGAACCAGTTTCATATTCAGGCAGAGAGCATAGACTTTGGAATCTCTCAAGTTGCATATGCTTTTTTTGGAATCCAGTACCACCATCCTTTGTCTTGCGTTATTGTTTCCGCACCTATTTATTAGTTCCCTCTCGAGGAACCGCTAACAAAGATAACAAAAAAATAAGGCAGATGAGAAGTGCCAATTTTCTACATGGCTATGAGAAATAGTTGCAGGCAAAGATGTGTAACATCCCGGCCCAGGACCAAGCCCAAAACCCAAAAAAAAAAAAAAAAAAAAAAAACAGAGCGGAAGGAGACTCCCTTCGGGAGTCTCCTTCTCCGGTGAATCCCGGATGAAAGGGGAGTCCTAGGATCACCCGAACTCTAGGGACCCCTATAAATAAGTCTCTTCCTCTCTCAAGACCCTCCACCGGTGATCTTCGAGCCCGATTTCTCTCCTTTTCTCCGTAGAGGCCGCGGCAACCTCTTCTCGTGTTCGTCGGAAATTGAAGGTCGAAGAGGTCACCGGAGTTCAGGTAAGGGTTCAATCTTTCTTCCTCTCCCTCTTCCCTTTCTTCCCATGTTTTTAAACTCCTCGCCGGCCGTCAGGATCGTCGGAAAATCCATGAACAAGGTAATCCCTGTTTTGCTCTGTTTCGGCCGGATCCTCTCTTCTCTTTTTCGGCCACCGGCGCCGCCGGTTGCGGCGTCCCATCCCCAAGACCGAACCCCCATCTCCCTCTCATCCTTCCCTGAAAATCTCGACCGCCGGCGATCGACCAATGGCCGAAAATCATGAAGAAAGGGGACGGATCCCCTATTTTTCGAAAAAAAAAAAAGGAGAAAGCTCGCCGGCCAAACCTAGTCGCCGGCCAGCTTGCATGGTCGGCCGCCGTTGCTGGACCTCCAACCAAGTCACCCTCACGTCGGAGCCCGGCCAACCAACGAGGGGACCTCACGGTCCCCTGTTTTGGCCCAACGGAACCCACGGGAAAAGAAAAGAAGAAGGAAGAAGAAGAAGAAGAAAAGAAAAGAAAAAGAAAAGAAAAAGGAAAAAGAAAAAGAAAAGAAAAGAAAAGAAAAGAAAAAAAGAAAAATAAAAATAAAAAATAAAAAAAATAAAATAAGAAGAAGAAGAAGAGAGAGAATTTTCCTCTCTCTCCTTTTTCCCTCCTTTCTCTCTCTTTTCTCTCTCCTCTCTCTACCTTCTCTCTCTACATTTTCTCTCTCTAGACTTTTCTCTCTCTTTACGGATTTTGTCTCTCCAGGATCTTTTCTTCCTCTCTGATTGCATCATGAACCCTAGGATATATTTGAATTAAAAATATGATGAATTGAGATTGCTCCGAAATTCGTGCAGTAGATCTGATCCCAGTCCGATCCTATTCGAAATTTGTAACACTTGATTCATATTAAGTCACCCTGATAGGACCTCTGATGGTCTCGACCATGATTGCCTCATCGGAAGGATACGAAGGTTTCTCTCTCCACTTTCTCTCTCTACTTTCTCTCTCTAGAATTTTCTCTCTCTTCATGGATTTTCTTTCTCTAGAAGTCTTATGGATCAGTGGAGGATCCAGATACGTAGACAAGTCCTAATTTTGGTTAATCCTAAGAGAGATCCTCGATTTGTGTATTAGGATCAATTATCGGTAATTTTCTCCATATATGTGATTTTTATATTGATCAGGGTTATGAAGAGATGATTGTCTGCATATGATATCGAGTGGAATATTTTGTTAAAGAAATTCATAAATCAAAGAAGAACATTGATTTCTGTGTTTGGATCAGTCACCGGTAAAGGTAAGAATCCCTGTACATGATCACTATTAAATATGCTACTTTACTGTTGGTATTGCATTATTGATTTTTGCATCGTCGGATTTGAGATCGATGAATTTATTATACCTGAGATACTGTTATTTGATTTTGAGCATGAGTATGCTATGTCAATATATATGTATCAGAGATTGATGGCATGATTATATGGATATGACATATCTGAATTGATCATAATGCAAAACAGAATTGATTGATGAAATCAACACATAATGATTAAATGAAAAGAAAGAGATATATGGCATGGACTAGCCTTGTCATGTGGAACAGCCGGCCAGGAGCTTATGCCTCGGACAGCCCGCTAGGAGCTTATGCCTGGGACAGCCCCCACTGGCTTACAGATGGATCAGCCGGCCAGGAGCTCATGCCTGGGACAGTCCGCCAGGAGCTTATGCCTGGGACAGCCTCTCACGGGCTTTGGTACGTGGGACAACCGGCCAGGAGCTCATCCTGGGACAGTCTTGAAAGACTTTTTAAGTGGATTCGATTTGGATGATGACTGAGGTATAGACTTGGATAGTCCAGAGCCAGAAGAAAACTGTTAAAAATCATGTGATTATGAAAGGAGAAATGAAAGATAAGACATGAAACAATTATTGAACAAAAGTGTTTTCACTTGTTAATATATGATGATGTATCTATTTTGACAAGACAGAAAATTTATGAATATTTGCATTATTCTGGACATTGAACATGAGATTTTATATTTTATTGCTTATCCTTATTTTCAGACTATATTACTATATCAGTGTGATATGGGAATTCTTACTGGGCTGTAAAGCTCACACCCCTTCATCTTTCTTTTTCTTCTCAGAATTACAGGATGATTTAGATTGGCTATGGCTTGGATTTACGGGTGAGCAGAAGGATAAATAGAGTGTCATAGTATCTGATCAGAGAATTGAAGAAATTTAAATTGTAATTATGCAAGGTTTTATGAATTATATTTGAAATTAATTGTTATGGATGTTAAGGTTGTAATATTTATTTTGGCCTTGCATATTCTTTAGGGCTTACTCTAAGGAGTGTGCGGCCATCACGTATCCGACCTAGGTGTTGGGTTCGGGGCGTGACAGAATGGTATCAGAGCATAGGTTATGATCATTAGGGATTATGATATAAGTGATTAGAATATTATAGAGTGATATCAGAGCTTAAATTATGATCATTGGAGATTACAATATAAATGATTTGGATGTGATAGAATAATATCAAAGCTTAGGTTTAAGATCACTAAGATTATGAAGTGATATTAAAACTTTATGTAAAGATCAGTAGGATGTGACGGAGTGGCATCCGAGCTTAGAGCTTAGGTTACGTTCATTTGGAGATAATGATACAAGTGATTAGGATATGACAGAACAGTGCTAGAGCCCAAGTTTAAGGTCACTAGGGATTGTCATATAAATGATATTAAAACTTTGGGATTATAATCACTAGAGTGTGATTGATAATATCGGAGTTTAAGATTTTGATCATTAAAGGTATGATAGAATGATATTAGAGTTTAGGTTATGATCACTAGGAAATATGATTTAAGTGGTATTTGAGTTTAAGGTTATAATTATTCAGAATTGTAATTCTAGTGATATCTGAACTTAGGTTATGATCATGAGGAATATGATAGATATAAAAGAGAAGATTCAATATTTAGATTTCGAATTAATAGATATTAAGATGAAATTTAGGTATAAGTGGCATATTATATCTATAATAGAATTAATGAGTTATATTTTAGATTTCAATTAGTAAGGTTGACCTAAGTATGAAAAGAGTTGATCCTTGGAATGAAGTGGGAGGTATTGATAAGTTATGTTGAGTATACTAGAGGATTTTGAAATGTAAAACTTATATGATTGAAGATCATGATATTTTTTTTTATTATTTCGGTGATAATTGTCTGAGCATTATGAATTTTGGACTTATCAAAAGAAAGTTAATTAGGGTATGGTCTAAGAAGAAATTACATCATATGAGAGAGAAATATTTTTGAACATTGAATCTATAAGAGGTCATATAAACTCAATTTAGATGAATATATATATATACTTAAATTTTATTATGAGAATACGAGATACACATCTTGGTAAAAGTCTTTGGTCACTCAAAATATCATATTCTGAATATAATTTCTTATCTTTCAAATTGCATTGAATTTCAAATTAAAAGTTTATTTTTTTAAGTGAATCAAAAGTATTTTGATATTGTTGTTAAATTAAAAAAAATTTATTTTGTTAGAGTATGATATACAGGTTATGATAAAATCTTCAATAATTCATATTACTATCTGTGGATTAATTTTTTTAATTTTTTCTGTGATTGTTGAAGATGATGAAGTGTATTAATTATTCAAGTCAAAGTTTGGATTGAATTAAAACATCTTGTTAGTGTTAAATTTTAAATGACTTATACAAGGGACAAGATTTTGTATGGATTTATCGATTAATATTAAGGGTTGTGATGAAGGGAGCTTTATAAGAAATAATCAAGTTGATTCTACTCATAAGGATGTTGGCTTGAGTTCTTTTAGTTGTCAAGTTAGAATTAATTCTTTTAAAAAAGAAGATTGATTTAGAAATTATCTAAATGATTGTAAGGTAAATTTAAGATTAATTTCAATTAATTCTAGACATGTCGGATTTTTGAAAAGTGATAAAACTTATGCAATGATTTCAAACATAGAAAGTGGATCAAGATTTAATATGCTATACCCAAAAGTAGTAAAGATAAAGAAACTTAAGGTTTTGCCCTAAATTCTATATGAAATTTGAAGGTTGGATCTATCTTGGATTGATCTAACATATAAGGATATTTTTATCTTTGATAGACTTAAATAATTTGATAAATTAATATCAGAGTGCGCAGCAAAAGCATGGTGGGTTAATTTGATTAGAAATATTAATTCTTTGATTCTGAAGATATTATGGAATACATTAGTTGTAAACAAAGAATGATTTTAATCTGATCATAGTTGGATAATTTTTGTCAGTAGGTTGCTTCATTATAGATAATGCCAAGAAAGTTTAGATATCTCAAGTTTATTATAGCTTGATAGTTCTGATATTAGTTCAAACTTAGAATGTCCTGACATAGATCTCATATTTTTTTTAAAATCTAATATTGTTACTCGAACTGATATAGAAGATTGAGATTTTTTCTTAAGATGAGAGTCTACATATAAAATTTATTGAAAGGTCAAGAGAAGAAAGAAATCGATAATCGTGAAGAGTGTCCAATGCTCGACCTTTCTTTATTTACTTTCTATCAAAGGTAGTCTGAGATAATTATGAATTTCGAGTGAAATGTATTAGACAAATAATGGTGGTATATTAATACAAGTCCAAAATGTTACAGTTCATCAAAAAGTTGAGAAATCAATAAGAAGGGATGAGTTTGAGATTTCAAATAATTTTTGTTATAACAAGATCATGAGAAATAAAAGACATTATTGTAAGCTTGAGAATGACATGAAGAATGTATACTTTGAAATAGATATCTCAAACAACACAACTTAATTTCGAGGATGAAATTATTTGAAGGGGGGGAGAATGTAACATCCCGGCCCAGGACCAAGCCCAAAACCCAAACAAAAAAAAAAAAAAAAAACAGAGCGGAAGGAGACTCCCGAAGGGAGTCTTCTTCTCCGATGAATCCCGGATGAAAGGGGAGTCCTAGGATCACCCGAACTCTAGGGACCCCTATAAATAAGTCTCTCCCTCTCTCAAGACCCTCCACCGGTGATCTTCGAGCCTGATTTCTCTCCTTTTCTCCGTAGAGGCCGCGGCAACCTCTTCTCGTGTTCGTCGGAAATTGAAGGTCGAAGAGGTCACCGAAGTTCAGGTAAGGGTTCAATCTTTCTTCCTCTCCCTCTTCCCTTTCTTCCCATATTTTTAAACTCCTCGCCGGCCATCAGGATCGTCGGAAAATCCATGAACAAGGTAATCCCTGTTTTGCTCTGTTTCGGCCGGATCCTCTCTTCTCTTTTTCGGCCACCGGCGCCGTCGGTTGTGGCGTCCCATCCCCAAGACCGAACCCCCATCTCCCTCTCATCCTTCCCTGAAAATCTCGACCGCCGGCGATCGGCCAATGGCCGAAAATCATGAAGAAAGGGGATGGATCCCCTATTTTTCGAAAAAAAAAGGGAGAAAGCTCGCCGGCCAAACCTAGTCGCCGGCCAGCTTGCATGGTCGGCCGCCGTTGTTGGACCTCCGGCCAAGTCACCCTCTCGTCGGAGCCCGGCCAACCAACGAGGGGACCTCACGGTCCCCTGTTTTGGCCCAACGGAACCCACGGGAAAAGAAAAGAAGAAGGAAGAAGAAGAAGAAGAAAAGAAAAGAAAAAGAAAAGAAAAAGGAAAAAGAAAAAGAAAAAAAAAAGAAAAGAAAAGAAAAAGAGAAAAATAAAAATAAAAAATAAAAAAAAAATAAAATAAGAAGAAGAAGAAGAGAGAGAATTTTCCTCTCTCTCCTTTTTCCCTCCTTTCTCTCTCTTTTCTCTCTCCTCTCTCTACCTTCTCTCTCTATATTTTCTCTCTCTAGACTTTTCTATCTCTTTACGGATTTTGTCTCTCCAGGATCTTTTCTTCCTCTCTGATTGCATCATGAACCCTAGGATATATTTGAATTAAAAATATGATGAATTGAGATTGCTCCGAAATTCGTGCAGTAGATCTGATCCCAGTCCGATCCTATTCGAAATTTGTAACACTTGATTCATATTAAGTCACCCTGATAGGACCTCTGATGGTCTCAACCATGATTGCCTCATCGGAAGGATACGAAGGTTTCTCTCTCCACTTTCTCTCTCTACTTTCTCTCTCTAGAATTTTCTCTCTCTTCATGGATTTTCTCTCTCTAGAAGTCTTATGGATCAGTGGAGGATCCAGATACATAGACAAGTCCTAATTTTGGTTAATCCTAAGAGAGATCCTCGATTTGTGTATTAGGATCAATTATCGGTAATTTTCTTCATATATGTGATTTTTATATTGATCAGGGTTATGAAGAGATGATTGTCTGCATATGATATCGAGTGGAATATTTTGTTAAAGAAATTCATAAATCAAAGAAGAACATTGATTTTTGTGTTTGGATCAGTCACCGGTAAAGGTAAGAATCCCTGTACATGATCACTATTAAATATGCTACTTTACTGTTGGTATTGCATTATTGATTTTTGCATCGTCGGATTTGAGATCGATGAATTTATTATACCTGAGATACTGTTATTTGATTTTGAGCATGAGTATGCTATGTCAATATATATGTATCAGAGATTGATGGCATGATTATATGGATATGACATATCTGAATTGATCATAATGCAAAACAGAATTGATTGATGAAATCAACACATAATGATTAAATGAAAAGAAAGAGATATATGGTATGGACTAGCCTTGTCATGTGGAACAGCCGACCAGGAGCTTATGCCTGGGACAGCCCGCTAGGAGCTTATGCCTGGGACAGCCCCCACTGGCTTACAGGTGGATCAGCCGGCCAGGAGCTCATGCCTGGGACAGCCCGCCAGGAGCTTATGCCTGGGACAGCCTCTCACGGGCTTTGGTACGTGGGACAGCCGGCCAGGAGCTCATCCTGGGATAGTCTTGAAAGACTTTTTAAGTGGATTCGATCTGGATGATGACTGAGGTATAGACTTGGATAGTCCAGAGCCAGAAGAAAACTGTTAAAAATCATGTGATTATGAAAGGAGAAATGAAAGATAAGACATGAAACAATTATTGAACAAAAGTGTTTTCACTTGTTAATATATGATGATGCATCTATTTTGACAAGACAGAAAATTTATGAATATTTGCATTATTCTGAACATTGAACATGAGATTTTATATTTTATTGCTTATCCTTATTTTCAGACTATATTACTATATCAGTGTGATATGGGAATTCTTACTGGGCTGTAAAGCTCACACCCCTTCATCTTTCTTTTTCTTCTCAGAATTACAGGATGATTTAGATTGGCTATGGCTTGGATTTACGGGTGAGCAGAAGGATAAATAGAGTGTCATAGTATCTGATCAGAGAATTGAAGAAATTTAAATTGTAATTATGCAAGATTTTATGAATTATATTTGAAATTAATTGTTATAGATGTTAAGGTTGTAATATTTATTTTGGCCTTGCATATTCTTTAGGGTTTGCTCTAAGGAGTGTGCGGCCATCACGTATCCGACCTAAGTGTTGGGTTCGGGGCGTGACAAGATGTGCGACAGCTTTCCATTGACTGCGGTATTGAAGCCTGCATCTGGTCCACTGGTTGGAGAGTCGGCTGGTGGTAACGTCGCAAGGCAAATCATGAGGAGCCGCTAGATGCTCGAAGTGGCTTTAAATAGATTGGCATGCCCGCACAAGTCAATCAAGTGACCTGCTCTAATATACCGCAGAGACATCAGACCAGCACTGGAAATGCCAGCGAGAAAAGTCCCAGGCATGGACCCCCACCTGTTGGCGTGTTCGTTTTCTGCCGCCTGCTCATGTTATACTCCTCTGGCTAAGAACCAAGGTTAGGTACTATTGGAGGCATCACATATCATATATCAACTTAAGGCAGGTGCGACGCAATGCAAAACGGGCATGACCAGAAGCTGTGATCTTAATCTGATTCAAGATTGGTGAATGCACACGCATTTTATTGATGACCTCCTGTTAGCATCTTTTAAAAAAACAGAGATGAATCGAGATGAATGAATGTATCGAATAAAAAATATATTAACTGTTCAAAATATTCTTAAAAAGGATACCTGAGGGTCATACATGAAGTGGCCTGTTTATAGCCTAAGAGAAATACTCAACGAGTTCTGGAGAACTAACTTTTTGGGCTGTGAACAGGCATTTCATGCAATTCCTCAGTAATATTTAAATTTTGATCCGGTAACCCAAGATTCAATATAAACTCACTGACAATTCATCTAATTTAGGAAAAAAACACGTACACTAATTTTAGTAATGTATAACGTACGTATTAGCATGTATTTTTTCAGGGAGTTCTCCCTGATACAACGGAACATGAATACTTCCATTCATCACCTATCCTGCCTTACTTTATAGGTGATATTCTTCATGCATTTCCTCACTCCTACATTATTTAAAAAAAAAATGCTGAGAAAGATGAGTTCTCAACTTTTCAGACCTATAAGGTGCTTCTTAAATAGGTTAGACCACAGAGATGACTACTTATGCAATAACAGTCACGCAAGCGATGGGACTTCTTCCAGGAACATGCAACACTGCATAACATTGCTTCACATATGCATGCATGCACACCTATCTACTACCAGTCTTATACCGTTACATGCATTGGCAAGCAACCTTCAAAGCATATAACATTTTATTTCTCACATGTTCGCACATGTAGAATTGCCAAATCCTATAAATAGAACGTCAGCAACTACATACATATGCGAACATGGCTATATAATCATCAAACAAAAACATGTTATAGTCTTCAATTAGCTTTCAAACACCTAAGTTTTTATTTTTTGTCACCCACCATATATTACGGTCATATTTTGAAAGGAGCGATTTTTAAACAATTAGCTATGATGTATCTCCAAATTCTGGGAGTTAAATGCTTGTACCATTATGGTTAAATGCTTGCTGTCTCAAAATCAAACAATGGACATAATCAGAACAAGATATTCTCTTCTTCTTCTTACCAATCTTTTTTGCTTTTCAAGTAATATAATGACCATAAAATGATGATTGCTCCACAACAGCACGATGCTTGGTTATTGGAAAACCATATTTATGCATGAATTAGCGAAGAGTGAATAATCATTCATCTTCATTAGTTACAAAAGAGAGATTTGCTAATGCACAACTTTGCATCAAGTATATGTCATTAAGCTGCACAACTTAGAAAAGCAGCATTAAATGGATTTACTAAAAGGAAAAAAAAAAGACATCAGGACTAAATTAAATGGAGATGAGAAACTTCAGGCATTAAAATAAAATGATTGACAATATCTGAAGCATATTGAAATAACAACAGGAAGTGGAGCAGCGATGCATGTAGAGTAGATATCAGTAGCACTTAACAAATGTTAGAAAAAGGGAAATGATGAAGAATGGAGGACGCACCTGCACTTCTTCCCCCATTGATTTTCCACAAAATGGGAAAAAGGGTAGTTTGGCGTTTCAAGACATCATCATTCTGAGTAGAATGCAGACTTGATAGTCAAGCTTCAACCTGAGGGAGACCTAATAAAGCCATCCAGAGGATTATTTCAGACTGCCCACACATTTGAAATACAAGATTTACAACATCATAGAAGGCAAAGTTACAAAAATCTGAAACTATATATATATATCTTATGTATGCCTGTATAGACAATGGTGACATTTTTTTGGACATATTTCATCTTGATCCATGTTTGATGCCAATTAAAACACTTTAACTTCCGGTCCTCATTCATCTTACCATACAAGTGCAGCAAAATGCATAAAGAAAAGCTTGGCTGGTAAGAGAACAATCGGCCAAACAAGTTGGCAGAAGTTCTCATCAAAGCCTTCAGAGCAATTTTATAATCCACAGATTATATTTACTTATGTACAAATATACAAGGCAGGGTCCAGTCAGATCCATATCAGATAGGCGTTTGCACAGCTTGATGTAAGGTTTAATGTTTCCAGATTCCTGTATGCTCCTCCCAGGTCCCTGCAACACAGCTGCCCTGTCTATGTATTCAGGCCATAACCCCAAATCAAGCATTTGTATAAGAGTTTCTGAAGTATCTAAATAAAAACCCTCCTTTGACGTAACCTTGCAATAACCATGATATTGTTTTCTTTCTACGCCCTGCACTCATTGCCTCCACTCCAGCAGCAACCGACAAACAGCACCAACTTCATTTTGAGAAGCGCAAATGGCTAAAACAACATCATAAAGCCTTCGTCAACAACAAAACTTCCCAAACACAACTTGTTACTAAAGAAGATAACGGTTTTCTCATTTATGCAGATTTGATATTGTTTCCTGATCTTGTTACATTTCCCGATCTTGTTTTGATTTTATTCTCTGATTTTATTTTCTTTTCCTGATTTTCTGGTGTTTTCCAATTTTGGTTCTAAATCATGCACTATATAAAGTGCCTTGTATCAATGAGAATGATGAGCTGAAAATTATTTTTAAACTCTAGACTTTACATGGTATCAGAGCACTACTTGCTCTAACGAGCCTTTTCTCTTCCGATCATCGTTGCTTTGCTATGGCCGACAACCCTCCTCCAACCAGCCCGAAAACAACCAGCTCTTCAACTACACCAGGATCATCAGGATCATCAGACACAACCAGCTCCTCACCCTCCATCGTCTTTGGACACGGCACCGTGATGCAGCCCCCCCAACTGATATCATTGAACCCAGCTTCTCAACTATCTCTTAAACTGATAGGAAGCACCAACTACTCAACCTGGTAGGCCCAGGTAACTACCTTGCTGTTCGGGTACGACCTTCTTTCGTTCATCAATGGCTCCTCTTCTTGTCCGCCCATGCATCTTCAGGATAATGAACGGTAACATGTGAATCCCGGATACAAGTTATGACAACGTCAAGACAGCCTAGTACGAAATGCAATTATGGCCTCCGTAGATCACTCTATTGCACCATTGATTGCTCATGCTTTGACTGCCCAACAAGCGTGGGATATTCTTTGGACTACCTATGCCAACAAATCCCAATCTAGGATTTTTGGCCTCCAAGAGATATTGTCCAACCTCCGCCGTGACTCCAAATCAGTGGCCGACTGTTGGAAAATCATTGGTATTTCATGTACGTATTTTTAAAATTTTATAATAAATTTTTTTTAAATTAAATATTTCAATCTATAATATAAATACATGATCTAATCATAAAACACCCCACATAAAAATCTATGATATATACATGTGTATGTAAAAAATCTGAATAACAAAATCTGCATGATGTGCATGAAAATAAGTAAAGCAATAGATCTGATCTACAATAATCAGAGATCCAAATCCAATATCTGAGTGTGGATAGTTGAACACTATAATTGTGAACGTAGATCTGGAGATCCTCACTGGTTGTTCGCAGCCGCACAGCAGTCCGGCTTCTACGAAACGTCCACATGAAGTTTTGGTTCCGATCTGCCGTCTCTGCAAGTACTAGCTCGCGAAAATTATATCTGGAGGCTGATCTAATTGGATCTTTTTCTACAGTCACCTCGAATCTTTCCGAGATTGAAGATGAGTTGACGGAGGTCTCTGGAGGATGGAGGAATGGCAGAGAATCTCCTAGATCTGATCTGAAACTCTCTCTCTAAAAGTATTCAGCGCCAAGGTTGAACTCTCACCAAAGAGGAGGAAATACTCCTCTATGCTCTCACGCCTATGGAAGGCAACCCAACCCAGATCTCATGCCCCCAACCAGAGGTTCGGTCCCTCTCTTTTTTCTCTTTCTCTTGGTGGAAAAGATCAAATATTCAACGCACAAAAAGGAGATGTTTTTATGGTTGCCGATCAAGGGAGATAGGATGAGATAAGAGCTTGTTTTGAGTTCAAATTCAAAACCTTTTTGAACTCAAAATCTAACGACCTTATCCCTATCCAATCTCAGATCAGAGAAGAGCCGAACATGAGTTAATTGGCATGGAAAAAACTTAGGAGTGCTTCCTTATTGTTCCATAAAAGAAGTCCGTTCACAAGGGGCCGACGGGTCGAAGGGATGAGATAGGATTAGGGTTTAAATTTAAATCCAATTTAAAATCAAACCAACTAATCTCCACCCTATCCTAAGTGGGTGACAGAAAAGAGTGTTTGCTAAAGAAATCTCATGCACAAACAAGTTTTGTGCGATGAGAAATGATGTAGAAAAGATAGGTGGCGCAAGAGAGCTCAAATGTTTGAATTTTGAATTCAATCTCGAATTCAAAATTCAAGTTGATTTTAAATTCAAAATAAATTTGATCCAATCAAACTCTATTTGATTAGAAATGATTAAATCTAATCTAATTTAATCCTAACTTAATTAGAAAATAATTGGATTCAAGTCTTGATCAAATCAGGGCTTAATCTTCCTTGATGATTAGATCATCCTATAACCTAATCGTATTTGACCTAATTGAATCCAATTCAATTAGACTTAATCCAGACTTTAATACTCAATCAAATTGATCTAATTAGTGATTTAATTGCTGATTAATCCTTCTATACATCACTGACTCTCAAGGAATAAATTTACTGCAACTGTTGCTCAGGATTAATCATCAATCGTATTGATGATTTTACCCTCAGATGATTCTCAATCGCCGATCAACCATATGATCGGAGAGGTACTTCTTATGTATATAATCTCATAGGTTTGAATCTAAGTCAGTAGCATAGAAATAATTTCTATATTAATCAAAGTGACCATTTAGCAATGATACCCGACGTTCGGATAGGTCGAATATGTGCGAAGCAACATCCAAGAACCTAATGGACTATAGTTACCGTATAATTCATCCCTTTGACCTTTGATACTCAAAATGACATCAGCGTTAATTGTCATCTCTTAATCAGTGTATCCTAATTATGTCTCAATCCAATTAATTCTATGACTCCTCACAAGGACTACCCTAACTAAGATTTTGCTAAATTAAAAATATATTTAAGCATACTCTTCAATGGCTTGGAGTGATCAATCATATCTTGACTCACACATCGACTTCACAAGTACTTGACTGTGCTTAGAATCCTTCCGAACCTGAATTAAAAATTTAGATAGTCCAACACCAAAGCACAGTGAGTTACTTGTAAGTCATCATGGTGATCTTAGATCGAAGGGACACTTATACCCATATCCCTTTGGAGTAACTCTTGATAGTATAGTGTTCCGGAGTTGATCACGTTCAGTGAGATGTATTTTTATGTCTCATTTGCATGTCATGCCAGTGTCTCTATATTTCTTGGTTAAGAGGAAAACCAACGTACATGGCATACAATGACCTATACTTGATATAGCTATTGTCCTAATAATAGTATATCATTTGATCGTGAACTAGTTTTAAGGACTAAATGATATATCTTTCTATATCGATTCAATTAGTCCTAAGGATTTCATCACAATACTGGAGTTCATAGAAGATGTACACAAAGTGATGAAAAAGGTCAAATAATATTTTATTAATAATTAATAACTCATATATAATTTACAAATATAAGCTCAACCGTCAACAAGCTGACGATTGGCTTTAAGATACATTTTTCAACAACTCCCACTTGGACTAAAGCCAATCGATACAGTATCGTATACCCATCTTCGATTTATGATCTTCGAACTTCTTGATACTGAGAGCTTTAGTAAATGGATCGGTCAGATTCTTCTTTCTGTCGATCTTCTGAAGTTTGACGTCATCTCGATCAATGATCTCTCGGATAAGATAATAGCGATGCAGAATATACTTCGTATACTGATGGACCTTCGATTCCTTCACCTGAGCAATGGTTCTAGTGCTGTCGCAGTAGAGCATAACTAGACCATCAATAGAAGGTGCCACTTTGAGCTCGCTGATAAATTTTCTCAGCCACATAGCTTTTTTGGCAGCATCGGATGCTGCGATGTACTCCGTCTCGCAAACTAAGTCAGCCATAGTGTGCTGCTTGAAATTTTTCCAGCATACAGCTTCATTGTTTAGAGTAAAAATGTATCCCTACATACTCTTACTATCATCACGATCTGACTGAAAGCTGGAATCAGCGTATCCCACTAGTTTCAAGTCAGATTCTCCATAAACGAGTCATTGATCCTTAGTATTCCTCAAATACTTAAGGATGATTTTCATAATCTTTCAATAGTTTTCACTCAGATCAGATTGGTATCTACTCACTACCCTTAGTGAGTATGCCATATCCAGCTTCGTACATATCATAGCGTACATTATAGAATCCACTGTCCAAGTATATGAAATTCGACTCATACGCTCTCTCTTGAGGGGTTGTCGAACAATCTTTCTTCGAGAGAAAAATTTCATGATCTATCGGAAGATAGTCTTTCTTGAAATTCTCTACGTTGAACTATTTCAGCACGGTATCTATGTACGTGGACTGAGAGAGCCCAAGCAGCCTTTTAGATCTATCTCTATAGATCTTCATCCCTAGGATATAGGTACTTCTCCCAAATCCTTCATGGAAAACTTTGAGAATAGCCACACTTTTATTCTTTATAATGCAGAGACATCATTTTCGATTAAGAGAATATCATCCACATACAAAATAAGAAATATGATAATAAAACCATTAGACCACTTATACATACAGGATTTCTCTCTATTCTTAACAAAGCCATATGTTCTAATTATTTTATCAAAATATATGTTCCAACTCCGAGATGCTTGCTTCAATCCATAAATGAACTTCTGAAGCTTGCACACTTTAGACTCATCTATGGATATGATGAAGGGAAAATAGCTTTTTCTGCTGTAGGATCTTCCAAATCTAATGAGATTTGGGGCAGAATATTTCAAAAAAAAATATCCTACAATTATTTCAGATTTAAGATCCATTAGATCTGATTTCTATTATCTGATATTAAATCTAAAATTAAATCTAAAACTATGAGAAATACAGAAATACCTCTAGGGTAACTTGATTACCCTGTAGATGATCGCAGCAATGTCCGAGGTTCTGATTTAGCCACGCAGTCATCTAGCCTCTACCGATATCCACTTGAGCAGGATCTGGATTATCTTCTCCTCGTGAATCTTCGCTCCAAAATTCAAATCTGGATCTGATCTGGAAGTTCTTCAAAAGAGCTTCTGAAGTTGGAGCAGCAGTTTCTCGATAGATTGCTGCAGCCTTCTGATCAAAGAGCCACCACGCCTTGGACAAGCACCAGATGGACGCCCAACTCCTTAGACGTGAAGAGAGGAGAGAGAGGACCAGAGGGGGCATGGAGAGGTGGAGGGATTTTTGGCTTTTTCTAGGTATGGCGCAACAACAACAAACCCTAGGCGCAGACAGGGTTTAAATAGACCCTGCTGCGTCATGCAGTGCCATATCATTCGATCAATCAAAAAATTCTAATTAATTTTAAAAAAAATTTGATTGGTGGAGTGATGTCATCTGATCATATCAGATAAGAATCCTCACAATCCCACCTACTGTTGGCGCCAACATTGGATAAACACAGTGAGATTGGTGCCCAACAGTTTGAATCGATCAAGGCATCAGAGTCCTCATCTCATGAGACTCTATCCTTATCCACTTGGGATGCATGCCATATCTGATTATGGCACCCACTTTAAGGGTAAAATTAGCAGATGGACACTCCACAAAAATTCTTCAATGATCTCTTGCCAAGTGGCCTTCAGTCCAATGTCCATGGGTCAACATTTGACCAATGTCCTAAAACAAAAAATGGCAGGTGACAGAAATTAGCAGGTGCTTGTCTTAAATTCATCTCATGAATTAAGACAAGTCCTTTCTGAGCTGGACTGACTCCAGTCAGTCTGAGAGAAACCTTCTCAAGGTTCTCTGGGTGAGTCAAATCACATTTGGCTCAGTCGAGATAGAAAAGATTATACGAGGAGAAAGTTAGGCTCAATCGTGTACTAGCACGATTTTTTTGAACCTAATTGGATCTAATCCAAATCAATCGAACTGGGCTAGCTCAATTGATGACATCCAGACCCTAACCCTTGTTTGTGTGATCCAGTTAGGTTCATTTCCGTATGGTAATGAGACATGTCGTGATCTCATCATCGACATCATCGAAACTCCTTTCGATGGACCAGAACTCTTCTGATTCAGACAATTAGAATGATCGATCATCAAGATCATTCTAATTGCACCCAAAATCCATCAGTGACACCTAGTAGTATATGGTGGCAACCCATGAGAAATGAAGACGAATCTCTCGGTGCAGCTACCTATGTGATTGAGTTCTTCTATCATGAGTCCCAACTGAATTAGAGTTAAGGTGAACTTATCAAACCCAATATCAGTCATATGAATTAATCGATCGATCCAAGTCCGATGTGAAATCCCAATAATTTTTTTTTTCCATTATTTCACTCTGCCATGGCCATGGGCTTAAGGACTCGATCTTTCGATCATCATAGGACTACTCCTCTTATCTACCGAGGTTGATAGATCCCATCTTGATGCGATTTGATTCCTACAATAAATATGCTATAGCCAACATACACTTCAGGATTTTGAATGGCTAGGAGATCGAGTTATAGTGTAGTCAAACTATAACACACTCAAGGTGAACTGTCGATGTACCTCAGATCAAAGAACTAGACACACAGCTGCAGCATCAAGCTAGTCATCGACGAGAAGGTAGACTTCTTTATGACTGCTCGAAGTGATCACGCTCAGTACTCTCGTTCTCAACGAATATCTGTACTCTCGCTCCGGTGTCTTTACACCATAGACTCAAGACATATCTACCCTAAGAAAATGATCGTACACCAACTTTCCGGATCGATCACCATCCTCGTGATGATCCTATGGTCAGGAGCTATTTATGAGTTAGTTATGTAAATTCATGCCTTAAATTTTCAACTCTTGAAAATATGAATTAACATTCTTACTAACTCAAAGGATGTATCACAGACATAATGTACATAATGTGATAGTAGAATAACCCTTTTATTCATATATAGTCAAAATTATAAATTTATCTTTAGATTTGTACAAGAATGTGTCAGCCAATCTGACATCTAGGGTACACATCTAACATATGAATCCTTCAAGTTATATCATATACACCTCTTCATCTAGCTTTCTATTTAGAAAAGCTGCCTTCACATTCATTTGTCAGATTTTACAGTCTAGGTATGCTGCTATCGTAAGCATAATCCGAATGGATTTGAACATTGTCATAGGAGAAAATATCTTGTCATAGTCGATATCATAATGCTAACGATAACCTTTGACAATCAGACGGACTTTATAGATCTCCACCTTCCCATCTATGCCCCTTTTCTTTTTGAAGATCCACTTACACTCTATGGGTTTTACCTCTTCAGGTGGATTAACAAATGTCCACACACTGTTAACCTTTATGAATTTCATTTGGAACTTCATGGCTTCAAGCTATTTTTCAGAGTCAGACCTCTGCATCTATCCATATAGGTGATCGGATCCTCGTCATTCTCATCAAGTTCAATAGGATTACCATTCTGAACGAAAAAACCATAGTATCTGTCTGACTGATGCGGTACTTTATCGAATTACCTTAAGGGTGGTTCTATATTGGGCTTTGGGTTTGATCTAATCAAATTCGATTCAGGTTTAGTCACTGGTGTCAGTTCTTCTACCTGTCGAACTTCATCAAGATCGACATTTAAAGAACTTGTTCCTTCACTAAGAAACTCTTTTTGTAAAAAATATATCTTATTGTTGACGAATATCTTTTGTTCATCAGTCTGGTAGAAGTAATATCCCTTAGTCTCTTTCGGATATCCTATAAATAAATATTTTTTTGATTTGGGTCTGAGCTTGTCTGTTCTCGAACGCTTGACATAAGTGGGACATCCCCAAATCCTAAGGTGTAAGAGTACCAGCTTACATCCTGTCCATATCTCATATGATGTTTTACTTACAGACTTGTTGGAAACTTTATTAAGTAACAAGATGATTCTAATGCATATCTCCAAAAAGAGATCGACAGACTCGCAAAATCCATCATGAACCGAAGTATATCCAATAATGTTCGATTTCTCCTTTCAGACACTCCATTATGTTGTGGTGTCCCAGAAGGGGTCTATTAAGAGAGAATCTCATTCTCCTCAAGATATGTCACCAACTTACCAGTAAGATATTCTCCTCCTCGATCTGATCGAAGAGTTTTAGTACTCTTATCAATTTATTTTTCTACCTTATTATGGAAGCATTTGAACATTTCAAATGATTCAGATTTATATTTTATAAGATAGACATACCCATATCTAGATAGATCATCTATAAACGTAATGAAGTAATAATATCTACCTCTAGTACTTATGTTCATAGGTCCGCATACATCTGTATGTATTAGACTTAGAAGTTCACTAGCTCGCTCACCTTTTTCAATAAAAGATAATTTGGTCATCTTTCCAAGAAGACAAGACTCACAGGTTGGTAGTATTCACAATTATTGACTTCGAAGATTTTCTCTTGTGTCAGCCCATTTATCCTATTCTTGTTAATATGACCTAGCCTACAGTGTCAAAGATAGATATCGGATACATCTTCTACTCTAGGGCATTTTTCGGATGTGTATACTATATTAACAGGCTGTGATAATATGTAAATCCCATTGTTCAATTGTTCATTCATAATAGTAATACCATTCAAAATGACATTATAATTTTTTTTTATTGATATTTCATAACTGTTTTTGGCCAAAAGGCTTACAGAAATAATATTCAATAAAAAATTAAGACAGAAGTGACATTCACTGAGAACAACTATATTAGATTTAAATACAAGTTTGACAATCTCTATAGTTAGAACTGGAACTGGTCTTCCATCTCCAACATTAAGGAATCTCTCACCTTCTTCAAATCTCCTACTGACCTACAAATCCTGCAACGAATTGCATATGTTAATAGAGTTTTTGGTATCTAATACTTATATAGTAGAATCATAAATAGAAAAGTTGTAAGAAGTTATCATATAAATACCTTACCCAGCAACAGCTTCCTTCTTCTTCTTATTTGGCCTGTTCGAATCCAGAGAGACAATGTACTGAGGATAGTTTCTCTTTTAATGCCCTTGCTTCTTGCAATAGAAATATTCTGCTTAACTTTGATCAACCTTGGGCTTCTTGGTCTGACTAAACTGAGACGTTCCAACACTATGCACCTTCTTCTTATTCTTCTTTCCTTTTTTAAAGGATCGATGATCAGAAGAATACCCTCCCACTAAGTTCACCGACTCCTTTTGGAGCTAGTGATCCTTCTTAAAGTTCTACAGCAACCCCAACAAGCCGTGGTAGTTAACTGCAGGCTTTGTCATTCTGAAATGGATAAAGAATGGGAGGTACGATTTAGGCAAAGAGTTCAAGATCATATCTTTCTCAAGCTGTCCATGCAAAAAAAATTCGAGCTTGCTCGAGCGTTCAATTAACTCGATCATGTATAGTACATGATCAGTAACTGATGCCCCTTTTCTCATCCAAATGTTGAAGATAGCACAGCTAGTCTTGTGCCTCTCAACGTCATCAGGAGTGCCAAAGGACTCATTCAATATTTGAAGCATGTCCCCTAACTGAGCATTCTCGAACCTGCGATGAAACTCATCACTCTTTGCTGTCGGTATGATGCAGCGCACAGTGATTCGATCATTGAGCCACTTCTGATAAGTATCTCGAACCGCACCATGAGCGTTTGGGGCTGGCTTCTCAGGTGCCGGATCTGTCAGAATGTATAATATTCACTCGTACTCCAGAACAATCTTTAATTTTTGATACCAGCTATTGAAATTAGGTCTCATTAGCTTATCGCTATCCAATAGAGATCGAAGCGACAAAGAAGTGGCCATATCTGAAAGAAAAAATAAGGTCTAATTAGTATATGAATTGATTAAGCCTAAAGACTTGAACTTTAGTTTAAAGGTTCTTCCACTATTTTATACAAATTGATAGCCTCTACCTCTAATTCAAAAAATTATTTTAATTTTTTAGCAGGTACTAGAATCCACATAAACTGTATTTGGACTCGAGTGTGGCTCGGCCAGCCCTTATACATCTATGGGTAGGTTCATAATTAATTATTTTTTCAAATAATTTTTAGTATATTATTTTATCTCAGGCTATATTTCAATAGATTTTGGTCTTTACTGAAAGTGCTAGTTAGGTCCAACCATTAACATGACAATATTCATTGCATCAGACTAATGAATGACCAGGCCCGAGTGTGGTTTGACTAATCTGATCATCTATTAGAAAGATACAGCTAAATTATCATATTATGAATGATAATTCTAATAGTTAGATGAACACCAAGCATGTGGCACCATCCAATGATCATCAGACTATTGGACCTATTACTATCTAACTTAATGGGAGGTTATGATTTAGTTATCCCTATAACTATTTTATTTTATAGATCTAATAATTTAGAAGATTTTGTTAAATCATTTTAAAAAAATTAAAAGGACGGACCAGCTAATCTCAATCCTCCCACTGACTTCATCAAATAGATCAAAGAAGACTAGATACAAGTCGGTCTAGGGGCACTTAAATCAGTCATACTGATTCACCTATGTGACATGGGTTAACTCGAGTTAATGAGCAGTCTAATTGAACATAGATTAACCACATTGATCAGGTAAGTGAGATCGATGGACGGGATATGCCATTAACTCGTCATAAACTCAATCTATGAAGTAGCTCTCAATTAATGACCATCGATCAAGACTATCAAACTTACCTTAGACATCAATTAGTTTATCTATTTCAATTTGATTTGCCTAAGGACTCGGGCTCGACCACTGAGCCAGATCGAGGTCCGTCTTGATCTAATCAAAGATATAAACTATGACCAATTACAACTATTGAAAATTGATCAAGAGAAGAATTGACCCAATCAGAATTAATTGTTAATTAGATTTGATCAATTACATAATATAGTCTATTATCTATGTGATTTCTATCCCTAGGTCTAACCCAATTAAATAGATCTGACTTGAGCTAACCCATAAACCCATGATTTATGAAGGCGGCTATAGATCTTTGATTCTCAAATCTAGATCACTTAATTCTCAATTAAGTTTAGGACTAACATGGGTTGGGGTTTGGTATTTGAAAATGGTTTCTAAATTTTGTAAAATATTTTATAAATTTTTATGCAATCAACAGTAAATTAATTTCAGATCTAACATACAATATATCAGATCTAAAAAAAATTAAGCTCTTTTCATTGTTTATCTTCATGTAAAATAACCATGCGAAAACCTACACGTCATAGGAGAAACCCATCGAATGGGAGGAGAGGGCCATAAAACCATACTTTCTCCTATGATCGGATGGCTATGGCGATCTACACAATTAAACTACTACACTACTTAGAAATAAAATTAATTATTTATATCTAATCTAAATAATTAATTCAGATTTTATAAAACTATATGCAGAATATACATGTCATAAGTAACGTGGCTCTGATACCACGGTTAGAAAACTACAGGAGTTTTATGCATGTATTTTTAAAATTTTATAGTAGAATAACTTCAAATTACATATTTTAATCTATAATATAAATATATAATCTAATCAAAAAATACCTCATATAAAGATCTATGACATGTATATGTGTATATAAAAAATTTGAATAACAAAAATGCATGATATGTATGAAAACAAGTAAAGTAGTAGATCTGATGTACAATAATCAGAGATCCGAACCCAATACTTGAGTGTGGATAGTTGAACACCGTAATTGTAAATGTAGATTTAGAGGTCCTCGCTAATTGCTCACAGCCGCATAGCATGTCCGGCCTCTACGAAACGTCCATATGAAGCCTTGGTTCCAATTTGCTATCTCCACGAGTGCTAGCTCGCGAAAATCGTTTCTAGTAGCTGATCTGATTGGATCTTTTTTTTCAATCACCTTGGACCTTTTTGAGATTGAAGATAAGTTGATAGAGGTCTTTGGAGGATGGAGGAATGGTAGAGAATCACTTAGATCTGATCTGAAACTCTCTCTCCAATACTATTCAGCGCCAAGGCTGAACTCTCACCAAAGAGGAGGAAATACTCCTCTATGCTCTCACGCCTATGAAAGGCAACCCACCCCAGATCTCATGCCCCCAACTAGAGGTTCGGTCCCTCTCTTTTTTCTCTTTCTCTTGGTGGAAAAGATCAGATATTCAATGCACAAAAAGGAGATGTTTTTATGGTTGCCGATCAAGGGAGATAGGATGAGATAAGAGCTTATTTTGAGTTCAAATTCAAAACCTTTTTGAACTCAAAATCTAACAACCTTATCCCCATCCAATCTCAGATCAGAGAAAAGCTGAACATAAGTTAATTGTCATGGAAAAAACTCAAGAGTGCTTCCTTATGTCCCATAAAAGAAGTCCCTTCACAAGGGGCCGACAGGTTGAAGGGATGAGATAAGATTAGGGTTTAAATTTAAATCCAATTTAAAATCAAACCAACTAATCTCTACCCTATCCTAAGTGGGTGACAAAAAGGAGCATTTGCTGAAGAAATCTCATGCACAAACAAATTTTGTGTGATGAGAAATGGCATAAAAAAGATAGGTGGCACATGGGAGCTCAAATGTTTAATTGAATTTTGAATTCAAACTCGAATTCAAAATTTAAGTTGATTTCAAATTCAAAACAAATTTGATCCAATCAAACTCTATTTAATTAAAATTGATTAAACCCAATCTAATTTGATCCTAACTTAGTTAGAAAATAATTGGGTTCAAGTCCTGATCAAATCAGGGCTTAATCTTCCTTAGCGATTAGGTCATCCTATAATCTAATCATATTTGATCTAATTGAATCTAATTCAATTTGACTTAATCCAGATTTTAATACTCAATCAAATTGAGCTAATCAGTAATCTAATTGCTGATAATCTTTCTGTACATCACTGACTCTCAATGAATAAATTTACTGCAATTGTTGCTCAGGGTTAATCATCAATTGTATTGATGATTTTACCTTCAGATGATTCTCTATCATCGATCAATCATATGATCTGGGAGGTACTTCTTATGTGTATAACCTTATAGGTTCGAACCTAAGTCGATAGCATAGAAATAATTTCTACACAATCAAAGTGACCATCTAGTAATGGTACCCGACGTCCGGATAGATCAAATGTGTGCAAAGCAACATCCAAGAACCTAATGGGCTATAGTTACTGTATAATTCATCCCTTTAACCCTTGATGCTTAGGATGACATCAGAGTTAACTGTCAACTCTTAATCAGTGTATCCTAATTATGTCTCAACCCAATTAATTCTGTGACTCCTCACAGGACTACCCTGATCAAAGTTTTGCTAAATTGAAAATACATTTAAGCATACTCTTCAATGACTTGGAGTGATCAATCCCATCTTGACTCATACACTGACTTCACAAGTACTTGACTGTGCCCAGAAATATTTCGATCCTGAATTAGAAATTCAAGTAATCCAGCACCAAAGCACAGTGAGTTGCTTACAAATTATCTTGGTGATCTCAGGTCGGAGGTACACTTATACCCATATCCCTTCGAAGTAACTTTTGACAGTAGAATACTCCGGAGTTAGTCACGTTCAGTGAGATGTATTCCTACATCTCACTTGTATGTCATATCAGTATCTCTACACTCATTGGTTAAGAGGACAACCAACATACATAGCATACAACAACCTACACTTGATATAGCTATTGTCTTAATAATAGTATATCGTTTGGTCGTGAACTAGGTTTAAAGACTAAACGATATATCCTCTTATATCAATTCAATTAGTCCTAAGGACTTCATCACAATATTGAAGTTCATAGAAGATGAACACAAAGTGATGAAAAAAGATCAAATAATATTTTATTAATAATTAATAATTTATATATAATTTATAAATATAAATTCAATTATCAATAAGCTGACGATTGGTTTTGGGACATATTTTCCAACACCTACTACATACCAGAGATCAAATCTCTTGCCAATGATCTTGCTGCTAGCGGTTCTCCGCTGCACAATGAAGAACTTGTAATTAAAGTTCTCAGCGGACTGGGTTCTGATTACAAAGAATTATCCTTTGAAGAACTGTACGACAAACTTCTCGCACATGAAGTGTTTCTTGGACACTCTGAACCAAGGCGACAAAGCCCAGTTATTACTGTCCAACTGAATCAGCGTGGCTCCAACAATCAGAACAGAGGACACAACAACAACCAGAACCGACGAGGCAATCCGGCACCCAATTACTTCTCGCCAAACAATCGTAATTTTTTCGGACAACAACAAAATTTTTCTCCTCGTCCCTGCACTGCTCGGCCAAACAACCAACAAAGGGTGCAATGCCAGCTTTGTGACAAATATGGTCACATAGCTAAGGTATGCCGCTCAAGGGCCCACAACCCATTTGAAGCTCAAGCAGATATGGCCACTCATGTCTCCAACAACACCAGCAACCCTTGAATTGTAGACTCTGGCACTCCCACCACATTACAGACAATCCAAATAACTTGACTTTATCAAAGGATTTCTCTGGCAATGACGAGATCATTATTGGTGATGGTAATGGTATCCCGATATCTCATATTGGGCAAACTACTCTTCCTTTACTACACCTACTCAATCCTTTAAAGTTCCCAATGTTTTATGTTCTCCTAAAATTAAACGGAATTTGATCTCAGTTGCTAAAATTTGTCGTCAAAATCAAACGTCTATTGAATTTTTCCCTTCTTTTTATCTTGGGAAGGATTTGAGCACGGGGGCATCTCTTCTTCGAGGCTGGAGCAAGGATGATCTTTATGAGTGGCCACTAGACAAGTTGAATACCAGAGTTGTTTCCTCATCACCACAAGCTCACTTTGCCGCCCCACCTCCATCTACATTACATCTTTGGCATGCCAGGCTTGGCCACCCTCAACCTCGCGTAACAAAAACTTTTGTATCTTCTTTTAATTTGCCCATGTCTCTTAAACGTCCTGTTACCTTTTGCAATTCTTGTTTATGTAATAGAAGTAATCATCTACCATTTGATGAGAATTCTATTGAAAGTACTCGACCTTTTGAAGTCATTTATTCCGATGTCTGGGTTCCTGCTCCTATTCCTTCATTTGATGATTTCAGATTTTATGTTATATTTGTTGACCACTTGACAAAATACACTTGGCTGTTTCCCATAAAACATAAGTCTGATGTTCCTGACATATTTATAAATTTTAAGCAACTGGTCGAAAATTGTCACGCCCCAAATCCGGGACATAACACGGCCATGCTACCGAGGGATGGAACCCACGATAACACGAAGCCAAAATTCATCTTCTTAAATATAATAACAGGTGTATCTCAAATAAATGTAATAATAAAGTTCAATTCAATTATTTAATTAAATCAAAATTGATTCAGAGCATCTAAATCCAGAGATAAAATAATCCAAGTCTTAAAATTCATAATGACTACAATCCAAAAACATAAACTGAATTCCTAGAGCAAAATTCCTAAACTTGCTTTGCTGATCTCCAAGCCTGGATTCTCTTTCCTTCGATCCTAGCCTTATTTCTCTGTACATAAAAGAGAAAACAAAAAGAATATGAGCTACACTAGCTCAGTAAGTAGACTTCCGCTTCCTTACCGGATCAAACATAAGTTTTCTATGATAATGCATTATTTAGCAAATAACAATTATTGCAAAAATAAATATTTCATAGAGCATATAATAAAACAAGTTATAAGCTCATCATGCATGCATAAATCATGTATATTTCACAATTATGAATCGTAAATCATTTTCATCATGTATTCATGTCATATTTCAAAATATTGCTCACAGATATTCGTGCTAAGGTCACTATTATACCCGTGACAGGGCCATGTTTCTTAATCAACAGAGTTCTTAATTCATGTGCCAACTTTATACCCGTTGGCAGGGCCATATTTCGTGTGGATGCTAGCTCCGGATGTCGACCTTCCCGAAGGGATCCATTCATAGCCATCTGAGAGCCTTTGAAATTTTTATATCTTTTTCTTAAAGCATACATATACATAGATGGAAAAACAATGAAATTCATGCTTCATAATCATGCTATTTTCATAAGACATATTCATGAAATCAATGCTTACAATAAAACATGCTTTTTCATATCACATATGCCGATCCTTATTTTATGAAAAATTATGATTTCATCAATAGCAATTCTTTGAAAAAAAAATATGATCATTTAAAAAAATAAATAAGGAGCATAAGATCTACTTACCTCTTTCATCTTAGATCTTCAGACTTCGTAAGAAGAATCAGCTAATCCTATTTAAAATATCAAATCATTATCAAATTCTATTCCATAAATATAATAAGATTAAATCATAAGAAAAGAGGACCGTTGACCGGATGTGTCGGACCATCCAGATACCAGGATAATTTAGGATCTTTTATCTGAGAGTCAGATTCAAGTGACTTGATCAAGAAATCGTGAGGCACAGATCGAATTAAAGTCAAGATCAATCAATAAGATTTTTTAATAATAAATTTGAAAGATCTTTGATACGATCAGATGAGGTTGACATACAGCACGGATATCAAAGCAACTTCAGATCATCTTGTTAGTGTCAATATAAGCTTCTAAAGGATGAAGGCATGACTTGATACAGGATTCATAGATCTTTTTTAGAGAGAGAAAGTCGGTCATGAAAGAGAAAGTAGAGAGAGAAAGTGGAGAGAGAATCTTCGTATCCTTCAAAAGTGACAATCATGATTGAGATCATCAGAGGTTATATCAGGATGACTTAATATGGATTAACCATGATCGATGTTATCAATTTCGAAGAAGGATCGGATCAAGATCTAAACTACTGCACGAATTTCGGAGCAGTCTCAGATCATCATATTTTCATCTCAAGTTTCTCCTAGGGTATGTGATGCAATCAGAGAGAGAAAATGACCTTAGAGAGATAAAATCCATAATGAGAGAGAAATGTCTAGAGAGAGAAAATAGGAAGAAAATTTAGAGAGAGAAAATGTAGAGAGAAGGTAGAGAGAGAAAGTCTAATTCTAGAGAGAGAAAGATTTAAGAGAGAGATGAGAAAAACTTTCTCTCACATATATTTTTTTTTATTATATATATATATTTTTTTTTCTTTTTCTTTTTCTTTTTCTTTTTAGAGAGAGACAATAGAGAGAGAGAAAGAGAGAGAAAGAGGGAGAAAGAGGGGAGAGAGGAAATTTTTCTCTTTTCTTATTTATTTTTTATTTTATTTTATTTTTCTATTTTGCATTTTCTTTGCTTTTCTTTTTCTTTTTCCTTTTTCTTTTCTTTTTCTTTTTCCTTTTTCTTTTCTTTTCTTTTCTTTTCTTCTTCTTCCCGGGCTTTCATTGGGCCGAAACAGGGGACCTAGAGGTCCCCGTGCCTTGACCGGCCGATCACGGCCATATCATGCCCGGTGGTGGCCGGCGGCAACGGCCGACTCTCCCGGGTTCGGAGAGGCCAGAGCCGGCGGTCGGCGTGAACGTCGGTGCCAGAAAATCAGAGGAAAGAGGCGGTGTGAACAGGGGGTTTTCTTTTCCAACTAAATCCGGCGACACCCGTCGCCGGCCATCGTGCTCACAGGCACGGGAAAGAAGGGAGAGAAGAGAGGGAGAGGAGGGAGACCTTACCACAACCTCCGGTGACCCTCACCGGCGTGAAATCGCGGCGAGCACAGGTCGAGGGGCCGCGGCTTCAAACGAAAAAATCGGAGAAAAACTCCGGCGATCGTCGGTGACTGTTGGATCTACACTTAGAGGAGAAGAGGGGGGTTCTTATAGAGCTCGTCCTAGGGTCTTTTAATAGCCCTAGGACTCCGATTTTTGATCAGAGACGGGGAAGAGGAAGACTCCGATCGGGAGTCTTCCTCCCTGCTCTGTTTTTTTTTTTTTTTTTTTTTTCTGGTGGGCTTTGTGAGCTGGTTTTGGGCCCAATTGGGCGGGATTATCACAAAAATTATTTTAACACTTCCATTGCTACTCTTTATACAGACGGGAATGGTGAATACATAGGCCTTAGACCTACCCTTCTCAAATATGGCATTCACCATCTTGTCAGCCCTCCCAATATATTCTCCGCAATTGGTTGTGCTGCCAAAAGAAAGCATAGACGTATAATTGAAACAACCTTAACATTACTTCACCATGCTTCCGTCCCTCTAAAGTTTTGGTCTCTAGCTTGTCAAACTGCCGTGTACTTAATCAACCGTTTACCAACTCCAATTCTCAATACTACATCACCATTCCAGGCCCTTTTCCGTCGCACACCCAATCAACAAAAATTACGCATCTTCGGTTGTTTATGTTATCCATGGATGAAACCATACACACACAACAAGCTTGAACCAAAATCTCATCCCTGTGTCTTCATGGGGTACTCCTCCCCAACAAATTGCTATGCTTGCTTTGACCCCTCCACCAACAAAATTTTTATCTCTCGGCATGTATTGTTTGTTGAAAATACTTTTCCTTTTGCTAACAACCAACTGCAACTTTCTCGGGTCTCATCCTCCACCACCTGCTCCCATGCATGATACATCCATACCAGTACCTCCATCTGGTAGCACACCATGTCGACGGCACTTCGTGAGGACCATTGCACTCTGGCCGAGACGTCGACTGCCCGTGCTGGCTCGCCCTCTCGGGTATGCGTTCTTTTGTAGTCTACAATTGATAATTCCTCACCCAATGCCATCTCCGTTCCATTGCCTTCACTCGAGCCTATTGAGTCATCTTCTCCTACACTTGTGTCCACTGAGCCGTCAGCACTCCTCCACCTACAAGAATGGTCACCCGCTCACAAAATAATATTTTCAAACCCAAACCAATTTTTGATTACTTAGCCGCCTCCACTCTAGCCACCCTACCCTTAGCACCTCACACCTTTTGCCAAGCCAATAAATACCCAGAGTGGCGTGACGCTATGAAAGAAGAGTATGATGCCCTTATGAGAAATAATACTTGGTCTTTAGTACCTCCTAATGCGCCTCAGAATGTTATAGACTGCAAATGGATATTTAAAGTGAAACACAAAGCTGATGGTTCTTTTGAAAGATACAAAGTTAGGCTTGTGGCTAAAGGATTCCATCAGAGATCGCGAGTTGATTTTCATGCCACCTTCAGCCTGGTCATAAGGCATACTACTATCCATCTAATTCTTTCTCTAGCTGTGACTTTCAGGTGGCCTTTGCATCAACTGGACGTGAATAATGCATTTTTACAGGCGTGTTGGAAGAGACTGTTTATATAAAACAGCCCCCAGGTTTTGTCAGCTCTCAATATCCTATGTTTGCAGCCTCCGCAAATCCATCTATGGACGTCGCCAAGCCCCCGGTGCTTGGTATAATGAGCTTAAAGGATTTCTTCTTTCATGTGGATTTACTCGGGCACACTCTGACACCTCCTTATTCATCTGGAGTGTTGGTGTTAATTTCTATTGGTTTATGTGAATGACATTATAGTCACTGGTCCTTTGTCTCACATTCGGTCCACCATCAACCTTCTGGGTAAACAATTTTTGATCAAGGATCTAGGGGTATAACACTTCTTCTTGGGTATTGAGGTGACCCCATATGATAAAGGTCTCATTCTATCGCAACACAAGTTTATTGTAGAAATCTTGGAGCGTTTTAAGATGCTCGATGCAAAGGGTGTTTCAACACCATTATCCACATCCGAAGCTCTCTCTCTAAATGATGGTGCCAGTCCAACAGATGCTAAGGAATATCGACAAATCATCGGGGCTCTACAATATCCTGAATGTCATATCCTTCGCTGTCAAACGGTTGGCTCAGTTCATGCATCGTCCTTTTGTTAAACATTGGCAAGCTGCCAAAAGAGTATTACGCTACTTGAAGCACACCATAACTTATGGTTTGCACCTACGACCGCCTTCATCATCCTAGCTTGTGGCCTATTTAGATGCTGATTGGGCTGATGATGTGGATACTCGCACCTCCACTTCTGCATATGTTGTTTTTCATGGCTCTAATCCTATCAGCTGGAGTTCTAAGAAGCAAAGTACAGTAGCACGCTCGTCTACCGAAGCTGAATATCAGGCCGTTGCTGCTGATGTTGCGGAGCTTGATTGGATTGTTAATCTTTTTCGCAAACTTCATCTTCCTCTCCACAAAACTCCTACTGTACTTTGTGACAATGTTGGTGCCACATATCTCTGCAAAAATCCAATTTTTCACAGCCGCATGAAACATGTTGCCATAGATTTCTACTTTGTAAGGGATCAGGTTGAGAAGAAGCAAATAGAGGTGAAGCACATTCATTCTGCAGACCAGCTGGCCGATGCATTAACAAAGCCTTTGTCCAAGAAGCAGTTTGCTAGGATTATTTCCAAGATCGGTATTCGTCCGGTACTACCGATCTTGCGAGGGCATAAAGAAGATACGGTTTCCTCATTTATGCAGATTTGATGTTATTTCCTGATCTTGTTATATGGTTTTCTCATTTATGCAGATTTGATATTGTTTCCTGATCTTGTTATATTTCCCGATCTTGTTTTGAATTTATTCTCTGATTTTATTTTCTTTTCCTGATTTTCTGGTGTTTCCCTATTTTGGTTGTAAATCATGCACTATATAAAGTGCCTTATATCAATGAGAATGATGAGCTGAAAATTATTTTTAAACTCTAGATTTTGCGGTCACCAACTCATTCAAAAGTACTAGGCAAACCCCACCATATCTTACTATCATATATTTAGATGCAGTATTTTGACAACCATTATGAAAACAAGAAGTCAAAGTCTCAATAATAAAAGGATAGATGGCATGAAACTTACACACTCAAGTCGATATATACTTTCATCATGAAGGAGCACACGAGTATTTTCATGATAAACTAGATCCAAAAAGAGAACTGCAGGTTAGTTCATTGAAAGAGTATTTCAATCCTTGCTTTCAGTTAAATATATCTGAAAAAATACCTGCTTAACAACTTGAGTTGGCCTGCAACACACATAACACACACACGCACACATACATGGTCTTAGATCAAGACCATGTACAAGAAGCTTACATTAAAAATAAAATTCACATATTAGCAACATAAATTGTAATCAAATAATCCAATCAAACACCAACATAAACATAATAGAAACTGCATAACATCACCATCAATACATAAACCTGTCCATTATAACAAAATTCAAATAGCAACATGAAGTCATAATAACAATCCATATCAATACATAAACCTGTCCATCCAGTTCATGAATTACAAAACTCAAAAGAAAGATTGAGGCATCGGGCTATCAGTCATCCATAGAAGCATGACTATCATCAACTCCACGACTGCTAGAACCACTAGGAGCCTATAACAAATACATAAAAACTTCAGTGATGAGAATACAAAAATCGTAATGTAAATTAAATAATTAAGTTTATAAATAAATATAAATATAATAAGATATGTACCCTAGAAGAGTCCATAAATGTGTGTAATGCGGGTGTCAACTGATCAATCTGAGTCTTCAAACTGGATATCACAGTGTCATAATTCTGTTTTATCACTCCCACCTGCTCCTGCACCTGCGTCTCTACTTGCTCCTACACCTGTGCCTGCACCCATGCCTCTACCAGCTCCTTGATCCGTGCCTCCATTCGAGCCTCGAGCATAGAAATATCAATATTGCTAAAACTCGATCTAGTATCCTGAGTGTATCAACGTATGTCAGATAATTGAGTGGGGATGACTCCAACTCCATAACCCCTCACTCGACCATAGCGATCCGATTCCAGCAGCTCTGTCATCATCTAGGCCTCGACATGACTGGCCTCCGTAGATGTTGAGGACTCGTCGACATGCTCTACAATAAGAGATGAAGCTCTCTCTTATATTCAAAATATATATATATATATATATATTAATTTTATAATTAAAAATAAATTATAAATCATTACACTAAATGATTATAAATACATATAAATATATCTCGCGACTCATCGGTAACAAAATGGCTATCTCGATGAACATAAGTCATCCCATAAAACTCCACGTGATCAGGCTCCCTACCATATTCATCCATCTACAGAAAACATAAATTTTATAAAATATATGATCCATAAATTTTAATATATAAATATTTTAAAATATGATCCATAAAGTTTGTAATATGCTAAATATTTTGAAATAAGCTTACGTGTTCTTGTCTGCATCGCACATAGCTCTTGGACCCTGACTTATGAGGAACAGATTGAGCTACTTGTGCAGCTCTACCAATAGCAAAATATGTCTATAAAATAAAGTAAATAGTATAATATATCTTATATATATCTAAATTATCTATATTAATAATCAATATAACATAAGATATATGATGAATGTATATAATTACCTATCCTCTCTTAGAGAACCAATAATGGACAAGCTCCCTCCACTGATGAGGATTAACATTAGGAGGATAAATACGAGCAACATCATCCTCTGCCAAACCCTCTCTCTTGTAGTCCCTCTTTAGTGTTGCCTTAAATTCTTTTTATTTTCAATTAAGGGACTTCAACACCTATTCATAGCTGTCTGGAGGGAGTACAAATTTACTCTACACTAAAGCAAGGAAGGATATCTAATTATTAAACAACATAATTAATTGGATATAAATAAATTAACATAAATTATTAAGTCATCTTTTTACCTCTACAAATCATAGAATCTCAAGCTTATATGCGTGAAGCATATTATTCCATTTAGAATAATTCAAAGGACAAAGCTGATCCTTACGTGCAACAGTACCTAAGAGCTTGTCAACAATCTAGCCGACTTGTTGACAGGATGCCCCATCCGATTGCACTGGATGACGACCCTCTTATCCTCAGCTAAATGCCAAATATCTCTAGCTCGTATGGGTCCACATCTAATCCGTGCTTTATCGGATGCATCTACAACAAAAATAAAATGAGAATTAATATTAAGAATCACCTAACAAAAATTAATACTTAAGTCTTAATAGTCATGAATATATAATACTTCTATTAAAATATCCTGGATATGTATCTCATCCATAACAAAATGCTTCTTAGCTGGAGAATCCAGCTGACTCAAAAGGATTGGCATCGGACTGCTGCAGGAACGATGAAGGACCAGCCTCAGATTGCTGGGACTGCCTCGATTGTCAGGGCTGAGCAGAAGACAATCCATGATAAGAAGTATGTAACTCCATATCATCGAATCGTCTGCATCGAGGCATGATGTCACTTAATATTCACAAATAGAAACAAAAATCAGATAACATAAGTTATGAAATGATGAATACAATATTGATTGAATTGCTAATAAAAAGCAAAATCAATTAAATGAACATGAATATATAATAAATGTACACATCTTAAATCTCTTATCAATTCAAAATCAATCAATATTTTCTTCTTCAATATCCATCCTAATCAAGCTTGTAGCATTTAGATCATTAGTCGATGTAAAATTATAAGGCATACATTGCGTATAAGTCCCATCATCTTCTACTTCTAACCCCTTTCCCATATCACATAAGTCTCGGGATTTCATTCTCACCACAATAGCCCATTCTTTATCTTTCAAGCCTTGTAAAAAAAAAACTTAATGAGCTTGAGATGAAAAAATAAATGGATCATCCTTTAATAACACCCCAATATATATCAGTCTTGAAAAATTTACAAGTGTAAATCTATTCATATCTTACTTAAAGTCCCTTGGGGAGTTTATATCCATCTAATTACATCGAAATAATACAACTTTAAATTCTATAAAATAATCCAATTTAAAAATATCTGTAAGTACACCATAATAAGTTTTTCCATCTGCTTCCACCATAATGCCACTGTTCTAAATTTTTCATATTTTTTTGTATAAAATTTAAATATATTAATGATGGAATCATTATATCTGTTCACAATATTATTAGGAACTCGAGCAATGACAATTAATTCATCTGAATATTACTTTCCATCATCATTGATCCCTAAAAACCATGATAAAATTATCAATGTATTATTTGATGCTTATAAATGTACTCAAAATATTAATCTTTCCTCTTATATAGATAACTAACCTATTTAAAAAGTCATTTAGAGAATAACTCGATCAACCATCGTTGCTCAATCCTTGGATTGGGTCGAATGATATGGTTTGCTCATCTCTTAGCAACCAAAATTTTGCTGCAAAAAAAAATTAATTCCTTAATTAAGAACATTACATATGATGACAATGAAATAAATCAATATATAATTAGCTATACTAACCTACGATATGGAGATATTATGTCACTATGAAGTAACACATAATGATGGGCTTATGCTAGTGATTTTCTATCAAACACCACACTTTCAACCTTCCCCAAAACTCTTCCAATAGTTGAGAACTTATAAATTTTTGAGTTATCGATAATATCATAATTTATTTATGGTTGATTAAAAATGATTTCTATATTTTCAAGATATCTTGAATAAAATATCAAACACTCTTCAGCAATATATCCTTTCGCAATTGAGTCTTCAGGATAGGCTCTGTTTCATACATAATCCTTTAAATGCACAACATACCTTCAAAAATTAAAAATTTATTAAATCATCAATAGGGGTACGACATTATTTATACTAAAAATGTTTAAATTATAAAGTTTAGCAATATTATCTCTCAATAGGATACATCCATTTGTAGTGTACTGGTCCACTAAATTTTGCTTCCGCAGCTAAGTGAACAAGTAGATAAACCATGATAGTGAAAAATCCAGAAGGAAAGATCTTTTTCATATTGCAAAGTGAAATGCAATATCAGACTCTAATTGATCAAGCTCTTGTGGATTAAGAATTTTGGAGCATAATGACTTAAAAAATGATGATAATTGAGTAACAATAGCAACCACTTATTTTGGCATTGATGATCTTAAAGCTAGTGAAAAAATATCTTGTATCAAAATATGACCATCATGACTTTTAAGTTTAGAATGTTTCCGCTCCTTGAGATTTACACATATGAAAATATTCGATGCATAGCCATCAGGAACCTTGATATTTTTTAAAAATATCAAAAAAAGTTCTTTCTCTCGAATAGACATTGTATACAGTGTAGGAGGTATATAAACTTTACCATTAGTAAGCTCTCTAAGATAAAGATCCTATCTTATGCCCATCTCTTTCAAATCCAAATGTGCTTTTAAATTATCTTTACTCTGTCCATCAAGATTTAACAATGTACCAATCAAATTATCACAAATATTTTTCTCTATATGTATCACTTCAAGATTATGTCTTAGAAGATTGTACTCCCAATAAGATAAATAAAAAAAAATACTCTTTTTTTTTCATAACTGCTTAATAACTCTATATGTAGATACATCCATTGTGTCATCATCAATCCAACTTTTCTCTATATGATGATCATCATCGTAGAAGTTGTCAGCATCCTCAAACACTCTTGAATCAAGATTACGAGTACTAACATCCTCTATCAACTCTTCATTTATTGAGCTTTCAACATCTTTCCTTTCTTTTTTCTTAGAACACTTGAAAACCTTACCATACTTATGATTCATGCCATGTATTTGCATAAGAACCTAAGTTTTAGATGATGGTACAAGAGCAAATCGCAACTCTATAGTACTATCAAATAAATTTTATTGAAATCGAAATGGATGGTCGACTTCTAACCACCAACGATGGCCCATATAGCAAAATTTTCCTCTACATTTTAACCAATATGAATGGGTAGAATCCCCACAAGAAGGACATGCAATATGCTCCTTTGTGCTCCATCCGGATAAATTGGTATATGCAGAAAAATCATTGATAGTCCCAATAAGAGCTACCGTCAATCTAAATGTCTAACCACTGCAAGCATTAAATAAATCGATACCCTCCTATAGCTATTTTAATTCTTCTATTAAAAGTTGCAAAAAGACATCAATATCATTGCCTGGACCCTTGTCGTTTGGAATAAATATTGATAAGATAAGTGAAGACTGTTTTATACATATCCATGGTGGTAAATTATATAGAATCAGAAGGATCGACCAAGTGCTATATGTAGAACTCAATGTCCTAAATGGATTAAAGCCATCAGTAGATAAATCCAATCTAATGCTGCAAACATCTAAGGTAAAATCAGGATGCCTATCATCAAATACTTTCCATGCTAAACTATCAGCTGGATGTCTTAACATTCCATCTTTTATACGACCTTCATCATGCCATCTCATCGAAGAAGCTATCTTCGATGATATGTAGATCCTTTTCAATCTAGATATCAAAAGAAAGTAACGTACAATTTTAGTCGATATTTTTTCTTACTCTGAGTAGTATCCACTTTATTTAATACATCACTCTCATCTTCTTTATGTTATGCACATCGTGAAGATCCACAGACATTACATGATTCTTGGTGAGCATTTTTTTCCAATACAACATACTGTCATTTGGACAACTATGAATCTCAATTCTCATATCCAAGATCCAATTTCTTTACAAATTTTTTGGCTTCATAAGAAGAAGGTGGCAAAACAGTGCCATCAGAAAATGCATCATTTAATAATTGGAACAACATAATAAAACTCTTACCAGACCATCCGTTCAAATATTTTAAATGAAATAGATGCACAAGAAACGAAATTTTCATAAAATTTTTATAACTTGGATATAATTCTTGATCACAATGTTTCATCAAATTATGATACCGATATTCTGCCTCATTATTAGATGAATGAAGAGACCTCTCAACATGCATAGAATTAGTAAATGTAGACTCATCGGGTATCACATCTGTCTTTTATCCTTCACTGAAATCTTCTAAATTTTCAATACCAAATCTTAGGGCATCTCTAAATAAACCCCTCATATCATCTTCTCTTGTAGGATTTCTTTGTAAATTATTGGTTCCAATATTAGATCTATATTCTATAATATGAGGACTGATTATATGAAAATGACAACATTAATTCTCCATGAAATATCCATTCAGTATATCCTCTTACAAAATCATTTCATACCAAATGTTCTTTGACAGTTTGTGGATCAACAAAAAAATTATTTACACATTTTCGGTATGAACAAAAAATCTTTCCATTCATTGATCCTTTCTCAATAGCAAATTTAATAAAATTTTGCACTCCTTCAAAACAATCTTTACTGGATCTTGGCTTGTTTATCCAACTTTTGTCTATTGTATGAGAACAATAATTAAATAATAATTTTTTAAAAAAAATTATACAAATAAAATTATACAAATAATCAAGATTGCAATTAGTTAACGTCAAGAAATTTACGAGGGCAAAATGAAGTATGCATTAAAATAGTAATTCAGCAAACCACATTACATAATATGCTGTTAAACAAAGCACTGTTAAATAAACCACATAAAATTTCTAATCTTAGTTAAATGAGAATTCATAAAATGAATCCTGCTTACTCGGAGAAGGCTTGATGGTTAAAATGGTTATCTTTTAGCCATGTACAACCACTTGAATTTCGAAACATTTGATACCAAAAAGAACAGCATGGTAGTAATTGAAGTTTCCTGGGGTACACTGATATTGCCAGTGTAAGTAAAAGCATGCAGGTAATACTTTTCTAGATCAAGGGTTGTGCAAGATCTTCATTTTCCATTTTGTTATAATTTTCCATTTTCATCCTGATTTGCTTTCTTTGATGCTCACAGTCGTTGATAATATATCGAAGGTTTAAGATATGTACTCACAATACCATGTTAGGTAATAAAGGTCCATTTTTTTTTCCCAGTACAAAATGCTGAACAAAAATGGATATGAAACAGAACTTCTAAATGTTTGATATTAAGGTTTCCCTGCTATGTAAAATGTGTCTGAAATAGGAATGCACATATTATATACATTTATTTAGACATGCTTTCGAACAAATAAGAATCAACTTTACACAGCATGTCAGAACCCCATTAAGAGAAAGAAAAGAATTAGGTGTCATTTTATTCAATAAATAAACAAATGCAAACAATCTTTTCTCATGAAAACATGAAAATGCCTTTGTAGTTATATAATTAAATTCACAGTACATAATATGTCAGGTTATGCACAATTTGATAGATCTCACTAGAACTCCATTTTTCTGCCCATCAATACATAATGGGAGTGGGGAACTAACAGTGAAGAACATGTAGAATCCATGGGACATTATTCAATATGGTTAAAAAATATGTTCATGACAATGGATATTATATATCCTTCAAAATTCATGTAGATATGTTCCCAAATGATAAAGCCACACTGAATTTGGAGATTTCCTTACCTAATCACAGAGCATACTTTCAAAAGCATTTCTAGTATCTCAAGCTGCAGATTTTTCATACAAGATATTGCGGACAAGGGCTCGATTCGTCATGTAAGGTATTATTCACTCTGATCCATAGACCTCACAATTTTGTCCTTTAAAAAGCGCCTCATATAGGAAAGATTTTTTCCTCCTTATAAGGGCGAATTCCCCTTGACTCACAATCGATATGGGACTATTGGTGCCTTCCATATTATTAAAACCACAACAGAGCTCCCCAGTCAAGAGGGACTCCGATGTGTACAGTCCGAGAAGTCCCACAGTCAGCCGAGGTGGACTTCAACCCCAGGAAACTGAGATAGACCTCGATCCCTACCTGATGCGCCATTGTTAGGGACAAGGGCTCGATCCGTCACGTGAGGTATTGTCCACTCTGGCCCATGAGCCTCACGGTTTTGTTCTTTAAACGGTGCCTCACATGGGAAAGATTTCTTCTTTCTTATAAAGATGAGTCTCCCTTGACTCACAACCGATATGAAACTATTGGTGCCCTCCATATTATTATCGACCCATCACGTGAGGTATTGTCCGCTCTAGCCTATTGGCTTCACGATTTTGTCCTTTAAAAGGTACCTCATATGAAAAAGATTTCTTCCTCCTTATAAGGGCGAGTCCTCCTTGACTCACAACCGATGTGGGACTATTGGTGCCATCCACATTATTAGAATCATAACAAAACCTCCCAATCAAGGAGGACTTCGATGTGTACAGTCCGAGGAGCCCCACAGTCAGCCGAAGCGGACCTCAGTTCCAGAAAATCGAGGCGGACCTCAACCCCTTCCTGGCACGCCATTGTTGTGGACAAGGGCTCGACCCATCACGTAAGGTATTGTCCGCTCTGGCCCATGGACCTCATGGTTTTGTCTTTTAAAAAGTGCCTCATGTGGAAAGAATTTTTTCCTCCTTATAAGGGCAAGTCCCCCTTGACTCATAGCCGATGTGGGACTATTGGTGCTCTCGACATTATTAGAACTATAACAGAGCCCTCCAATCCAGGAGAACTCCGATGTGTACAGTCCGAGGAGCCCCACGATCAGCTGAGACGGACCTCAGCCCCAGAAAATCGAGGCAGACCTCGATCCCTATCTGACGTGCCATTGTTACGGATAAGGACTCGGCCCATCATGTGATGTATTGTCCACTCTGGTCCATGGACCTCACGATTTTGCCTTTTAAAAAGTGCATCACATGGGAAGAATTTTTTTTCCTTATAAGGATGAGTCTCTCGTGACTCGCAACCGATGTGGGACTATTAGTGCCCTCTATGTTATTAGAACCACAACACAAAAAAATATCTGATTAGGTTAAGCAATATATGTCTGTGCTTAAGCAATAATTATCCTTCCACAAATTAATGGAAGAAATCCTGAAAGGCCAAACTGTATTTCTTAACATCTCGGGCAGAACAAAAAAGTCCTTTCTACTCAAAAAGAGGCCATGGTCCAACAAACATGGGAGGTCGCTAAACTGCACAAGATTCTTGAGCTTGTTGCTTGTTGGTTATAGCTAATATATGTATGTATAAGAAATAAAAATGTATTTTAAAAGCTTGGAACATTTCTAGTGATTGCTGTAAAGCTGCACAGGATGTGCCATTACATCAAATCTACACAGAACAGTCTATATTAGAAAAGATCAGTTTTTTCCTGTTGTATCTTCATCTTCCTCTTAAGTATATATGATTATACTGATGCATGCAAAAATGGCACGATAACGTTCTATGGTAAGTATATGCACCACCAACTGACCACTACATGACATGTAGAACCAAATCCGTCAATGAATAAATATGAAAGTGTATCACTGCAAAGTAAGAGACAAAGAATTAGACACTGAATAGCATGTCATGAATTTGATAGACATGAAGAACATATAAGAACAGACTCTATCTAGACAATAGAAAGTTTAATGCTTTGAAGGTGACTGCAGGGTGACGCTGTTTCAGAATCTCCCATCTGGAATATCAGAGATCATTGTTAGCATAAGATGCAAGCACGAACCTTGTTATGAAACTGCATAGAACAGAAGGATACTAGTATACCTGTGTGTCAGGATCCTTCAGTTTGGTATGAATTTCCACTATATATGAACCATAGAAGGCACACTATCTTAGAAAATTAGTCAGGCATTTCATCAAATGGTGAGAATGTGCAGATATGCTCCTAGAAGAAAGACCAATGATGCCATGAGGTTGGAAAGATGGTTAACACAGCACAAAAACGATAGAGAGATGATGTACCAGGATCCATAGGACGACGAGGTTTCGACAATGGTTGGAGAGGCTCCCAAGTCGGCTCTACTCTAATGTAGAAAAGGAGATGAGAACAGTTGGTAAGGAATCAATTTGGCAAACGAATACTTGGAATCAATTTGGCAAAGGAGGTGAGAACAGTGACCATGAACCCTAGCGAAGCTCAGTCGACGGGCTCTTGAGGTCGCTGTCAGTGATCTCCTGCTGGATCTCAGTCGGGGACATCTATGATGATGGCGATGGTGATGAGAGACCGAAACAGGATGATCGAGGTGGAGCGGTGGAGAGGCCGAAGGAGGAGGGAGACCGTCGGCGACGAGATGCCGGAGGAGGAGGGAGACCGTCAGCGATGAGGCTGGAGGAGGATGAGGAGGGGGAGAAGAGGGATCGGTTTAGGGCTCGAAATGGAGGAGGATGGTGGGTTTTAAATGAGGCAGAGAGTTGGTTTCCGATTGGAAACGGAGGCATGGGAGATGGGAGGAATCTGGGGGAGAAGGGGTGGAGCGAAAGAGAGCCAGGGTTTCGACTAAACGGAGGGCTCGGGTAAGTATGAATTTTAGTGGCGCATGATAGGAGTCCGTCGGCACTTTTAAGCATCGTAAAAATTTTATCTTCCGACGCTCAAAAGAAGCGTCAGCACATGTGAGAGGTGATTTAAAATTACCGACGCATTTTTACTAGCATCAGCAATATAACGTTGGCATTTCTATTTTTCTCTATAATGTGATAATATCAATATAATTTAAATTTAAATTTATTATTATATTTTAAAAAATTATTATTTGAGATTTAATTGATGCAAGATTTTTAAATTCTACTTATTAGTTAAATTTATAGTTAATTAAATTTTAAATTTTAGTTATTTAAAATTATCTCAGCTGCAATGTATTTGGTATCATATGAAATATCTTGCATATTTTTGGAGAGAGTTTTTTATGAGTTTGTAGCAGTTGCTGCGACCCCGATTCACAATCTCGAATCAGAGGTATGACATGACTACAATATGCCATCAACTGGTATGTGCTAGTGATCACCCTATTAAAAGCCCAAAAAGAGATTAGATCGTAAGCCCATATGATTATAGTCAGATTAGAGAATAGTAAATTACATAACATATACAATATCATCGTATTTATCTATGGAATAAAATATAGTTTATACCTAAGTAAAACTGATCATACTTGATCCAATATTTTATAAATTATTTCATGTAGCGAACTGATATTGAATTTAAACAAAATATAATAGACTAATTTCCAAATAATGCAAGTTAGATGATATATAGAATACTTGGGGTGGAGGTAACTTTACATTTCCGCTCTGCAATCTCTCAAAATTCACTAATTAGGAAAATCATTCAAAAACCTAAAATAATCGAGGCTCTTATTAGACTTCTATAAGACATCATATAACTTGAAATATTCTATGTAGGGTCCAGTCTATCCCCAGACCATCCAATTTAGTCTAACATCTTGAGGTCCTGACCATCTTTTGGATCTAACAATCAATTAGTGTGAGTATTTCACACTAAGATAGAGTTCATAGTTACTTAAATATAAATGAATCAATCTCAATCATGCCTTTTCACTATCTAGATCTAGATTTCCACCTGATTAGATTAAGGTTCATAGGTTACATCTAATTTATCAATTAAGAAAAATTAGACCAATTAAAGAAAATTAGGCTTGATCTGGGTCAAATCAAGGTTGGATATGATTTGTCGGTAATGTAGCTGAATGACTATATCTAGTCCATAAGTCAGAGCAAAGAAAAGAACAAGTAGAGAGTGAAAATAGTATTTATAGAAAATAATAATTGAAGAGGAAAAATAGGAGAGAAAGAAGAGAAATGAAGATGATGATGAAAATGGAGAGAAAGAGGAAGAGAGGGAAGAGAACAGAAGAGGCTAGTTGAGTGTTGATGGCAGTCAGATCGTGGTAGGAAGGGGGTTAGTGGCTAGCCAACGGCAATCACTAACAACGACAGGCAATCGGAGCAATCGAATATGAAGAAAAAAATATTTGCCATGCATAAAGAAAAATAGAGAAGAAAAGAGATCAAAGAAGCAATACCCCTAGCTGCCTTGATGGCAACACCATCTGAGGCTGAGAGGGAGAGAGAGAGAGAAAGAGAGAGCTCACTAGTGAGCGGCAGAGGCACCGAACCTCAACCAACATTGATGGGTTTCAGTGGGTCAATCCCAGAGCAACGGAATCGAGAAATGGGCATAGCGATGGCAAGTGGGTAGATTGTTTTAGATATTTGACCCATCTCAAACTCTAATAGGATCCGTTTAGCATATCCTATCAGGTTTAGGATGAGTTTGAGATTTGCCTCTCCAATACTTGCTATATGAACCCGATTATGCATATATTCTATTAATTTTTTATAAAATATATAATACAATAGGAGGATGATTGATACCCACTATCTTAACGAATAAGAAATAGTTTGGCTCTACATATAAGTTGATTGATAATATATTTATACGCTTTAAACTCTTATATAGGCATACCAGCACAAAAACCTAGCCATCATCTAAGGTTCCCTATTTGGTCGCTGCTCCAAGCCTCCCACCCGATTAAGACTCTCGAGGATAGAAAAAATAAAAAAAGGATCAAGGGGAAAATATAGGAAAGCGCAACGAAAATAAAGGAAAGATGGAAACTATTGGGATATACCGACCGGTCCCCCTCACGCCGACTCATCGTCGGTCCCGCCTGACCAGCGCCCGACTCTGCCGACCGACGACTGCCGACGCCGACCGACCGAGTATACATCGGTCGGGCAGATCCTTTCTGCTCCCGACTGGCCGAACTGTGGAGCCCGATATCCGACTCTCGCAACACGCCCGACTGACCATCGGAGGGTCCCTGGGCTTTCGCCCGACATTCCTCAACCAGGCACTGACATACAGTCGGTCGACTCCTTCAAACACCGTACGACTGCTGGAGACTGTCCGTTCTGATAGCGGCGTGTGGCATAGCCACCCTGGGGCATTATCCCACCTAAGGCACGGGTCAACCCTAGTGATTTGACAGCCCCACGATGATTTGACAGCCCTACGGTGACTCTGACAGTCTTTGGCGATTTGATAATTCTCCCATTGTCTGCGCCATTAATGACGGCGCCATACCGCACCCTACTATAAAATGGGGAAGGCAACAGTACTGGTAGAGGTTCTTTTCGAAACCACTGAACTCTTCCTCTCTAGGTCTCTCTCTCTCTCGCTGAGCTCTTTGATTCTTTTCTACTGTTGCCTAGTCTCCTCTCTGACTTGACCGTCGGAGGGTCCCCACCAGAGCCACCTTCGGTTAGTGCGGACTTCTTTTGTAGGCGCTCGTTCCCGGTGACCAGGCGATGAGGGGATTGGCTGCAACAGGTTTTGGCACACCAGGAAGGGGGGCGACATCGACAGGGATTACGATCCCCGCAGAACTCGAAATATCCTTTCGAAATGACAAGAACCAGAGCTCAGCGGTCGAGGGCCACCGGATCGACGAGGCACTCTTCCTGCCGGGAAGAGGTCTCTCCACTACCCTCCATGGTGGAACCTAGCTCTCTGCATCCTGTGATGACCACGGAGGTGCAGATCGCGGCGATCGTGCGGCAGATGATCGTGCTGACGGACGCGGTCAAGAGCCTTCAACAACAACCAACCTGGTTGCCACACTCGCCGGTGGAGCAACCGGCGACACACCCGATGCCCTCTAGGAGCAGCCGCCGGTGCCCACGTCGGTCTCCGTCTCCTCCTCGGGAGCAGCTGTTACAGCACTCCCATCGAGAGGAGGAGAGGCGGCCGTAGCTTGATACCCATCGGTCTCGACGGCCGTCTCCCTCCCAACTGGAATGAGCAAGGAAGGAGAAGTGGCCGTGAACACCATCCGCCTCCCTCTCGAATTCATCGGGAGACTCCACCCCCAGGGTCTCTCAGCACCGACGGGCCGACGACTACGAACGTAGGTTCGAAGAAATCAACCATCGGCTTGCCCAGCTGCAGGTGGATGAACATAAGTCCTCGAACGATGTCGACTTTCAGACCGTCCAACCTCTCTCCTGACTCATCCTCGACGAGCCGATTCCTAGTCGGTTCAAGATGCCCCATGTGGAGCCCTATGACGGCTCCACTGACCCAGTTGACCACCTGGAGAGCTACAAGGCTCTCATGACGATCCAAGGGGCGACCGATGCCCTTCTTTGCATCAGCTTCCTCGCTACACTCCGTAAAGCTGCCAGGGCCTGGTACTCCGACCTTCTCCCAGGAAGTATTCACTCCTTTGGACAGCTTGAGCATTCTTTTGTGGCCCACTTCAGCACCAGCCGGAAGTCGCCACGAACTTCGGATAGCCTTTTTTCCCTCAAACAGGGAGAAAATGAGACGCTCCGATATTTCGTGACGCGATTCAACGTGGCCACACTAGAGGTCCGGGACCTCAATGAAGACATGGCCATCTCAGCCATGAAGAGGGGGCTAAGGGGGTCTCGATTTACCTACTCTTTGGACAAGACCCTCCTCCGGACATACGTCGAATTGCTAGAGCATGCGTACAAGTACATGCGCGCGAATGAAGGAACTTCCGATCGATGCCTGACCGAGGCCAAGGGCCCGAAGGAGAAGTGAAGGAAGGGTCGGGCCTCTGCCGAGCCTAGCAGGCCCCCGACCGACAAACCGATCTCACCCCAGCAATGGAGCCAGAGGTCGTCTCGACGGCGGAGTCCGAGGCCGACGCATCCCAGGTATGACTCCTATACTCCTCTCTCTGCTCCTCGTGCACAGATTTTGATGGAGATCGAAGGGGAAGAATATCTATAACGGCCTCCGCCTTTGAAGGCAAAGGGCCTCGATCGATGAAAGTACTGCCGATTCCATCGGAGCCATGGCCACAACATCGAGCAGTGCATCCAACTCAAGGATGAGATCGAGGCCCTCATACGTCGAGGGTATCTCGATAAATTCCAGAGAAATCTACCGACTCGACCTGTCACCGACCGACGACCCCAGCCGATCGAAGAAGCAACGAATAACCAGCCTACGATCGGGGTCATCAACATGATCTCCAAACGATTGGGCCCGGAGACGACTACTGGAGGGGAGCCGACGAAGAAGCTGCACGAAGATGATGTAATTACTTTTACAGATGAAGATGTTCGGGGTATCCAAACTCCCTATGACGACGCTGTTGTTGTCTCAGCAACAATAGAAAATTATGATGTAAGAAGAATCTTTGTAGATAATGAAAGTTCGATGAATATTTTATTTTACTCGACCTTCTCCCGAATGCGACTGTCGGCCGACTGGTTCAAGAGAGTCTCTACACCCCTGATAGGCTTTGCTGGAGATGCTGTCACGGTAGAGGGGGAAGTTACTTTGCCCGTGACGGCTGGAACCAAACCACGACAAAGCACAGTCCACTTGACCTTTCCGGTCGTCCAAGTGCCCTCGACCTACAACGCCATACTTGGAAGGCCCGGACTAAACGCCCTCAGGGTGATAGTCTCGACGTATCATCTGTTGGTTCGATTTTCGATCGAAAATGGAGTCGGAGAGATGTGCGGGGATCAACAGCTCGCTCGGTGATGCTTCCAGATCTCCGCTCAAAGCGACGAATTGAAGGGCTCCCTGACGGTCGACAAGTTGGACCAACGAAAAGAGGAAAAATGGGGTGAACCGACCGAATAGCTTGTTCCCATCTCGATAACGGAGAATCCCGAACGAGTGGTATGGGTCAGATCTCAATTACCCGACCCCGAGCGACAGCAGCTAGTGAAGTTGCTAAAGGCCAATGCTGACGTATTCGCTTGGTCGGCAGCAGATATGTCAGGCATCCCCCCGGAGATGATGACACACCGACTCAACATCGACCCGGCAACGAGGCCGATGAGGCAGAAGAAGCAGTTTTTTGCTCCTGAAAGATAGAAGGCCATTGACAGAGAAGTGGACAAGCTACTCGAGGCAGGCTTCATTAGAGAAACTACATACCCCGATTGGCTCGTCAATGTCATCATGGTGAAAAAAGCCAACGGGAGCTGGAGGATTTGCATCGACTATACCGATTTAAACCGTGCCTGCCCGAAGGACAGCTTTCCACTCTCAAAAATCGACCAGCTGGTAGACGCGACGTCCGGCCATCGACTGCTCAGCTTCATGGATGCTTTTGTCAGATACAATCAGATCCGGATGGCACCCGAAGATGAGGAGCACACCGCCTTCGTGACTGCCAAGGGCCTCTACTGCTACAGAGTAATGCCCTTCAGACTGAAGAATGCCGGAGCCACTTACCAGCCACTCGTCAATAAGATCTTCAAAGATCAAATCGGGTGCAACATGGAGCTGTATGTGGATGACATGCTGGTAAAGAGCACGCAGACCACAGATCATGTTCGAGATCTGGAAGAAACTTTTCGCACTCTACGACAACACTAGATGAAGCTGAATCTGACTAAGTGCGCCTTTAGAGTGACTTCGGGGAAGTTCCTTGGGTTCCTCATTTTCTAACGAGGAATCGAGGCTAACCCTGAGAAAATAAAGGCAATCATCGACATGCGGCACCCAAACACAAATAAGGAGGTCCAGCAGCTGAACGGAAGAATCATCGCACTCAGCCGATTCATCTCTCGGTCGGCTGAAAGATGCCTCCCATTTTTCAAAACACTGAGACAGGTGAAGGACTTCTCTTGGTCGGATGAGTGCCGGTGGGCCTTTGAGGACCTGAAAAGGTACCTGACCTCTCCGCCACTGCTTGCGAAGCCAGAAGTCGGAGAGACGCTGTACCTCTACTTGGCCACTTCCTCTGAAGCGGTTAGCTCGGTGCTCGTCCGAGAGAACGAGAGCCGACTCCATCAATCTATATACTACACCAGCAAAGTGCTCCACGATGCTGAAGCTCGGTACTCAAAGACGGAGAAGATGATATTCACCCTGATCGTGTCTGCATAACGACTCCATCCGTATTTTCAAACGCACGCCATCGTGGTCCTCACTGACCAACCCCTGAGGGTGATATTGCACCACCCCGACACATCGGGATGACTGGAGAAATGGGCAATGAGGCTCAGCGAGTTTGACATTCAGTATCGACCGCGACCTGCCTTGAAGGTCCAGGTCCTGGCCGACTTTATTGCGGAGTGCTCGACAACCGACCAAGGATCGGAAGGCGGGAGCCTCGGAGAAGTTGCAATCCCAGAGCCTGACCCCAGGTCTACCTGGGTGCTGCACATCGATGGAGCCTCCAATGCTCGAGGGAGTGGGGCCGGGTTTCTGCTCACTAACTCGGAGGGGGTAGTCACTGAGTACGCCTTCCGATTCGACTTTAAAGCCTCCAACAATCAAGCCGAGTATGAGGTGCTCCTCGCTGGCTTGAGGATGGCGAAGGAGCTTGGGATCGACAGCCTCAGAGTCCTCTCCGACTCCCAGCTGATTGTGGGGCAGGTCAAGGGCGAATTCGAGGTGCGAGACCCGACTATGGCAAAGTATCTCCTAAAGGCAAAAGATCTCGTGGCATGCCTCGAATATTTTGAGATCTCCCACATCCCTAGGTCGGAGAACGCTCGGGCCGATGCACTCTCCAGGCTTGTGACTTCAGCTTACGACGCCTTGGATTAGACGTTCGTAGAGAATCTTGAGCAGCCAAGCATCGATAGGGTCGAGGAGGTGCTACAACTAGCGACCGAACCAAGCTGGATGGATCTGATTGTTCGGTACCTGACCGATGGAATTAGCCCTGAGGACCCCGCGGAGGCCAAACGGCTCCGATGGTCGGCCTCCCAATACATGATAATGGATGGCCGATTCTACAAAAGGTCGTTCTCCCTCCCCTTGCTCAGATGCTTGGGACCGACTGACGCAGACTACGTGCTCAGAGAAGTACATGAAGGGATCTGCGAAAATCATTTGGGGGGCAAATCCTTGGTCTATAAAGTCCTACGGTAGGGTTACTACTGGCCTACTATGAGGAAGGATGCAGCTGAGCTGGTTCGAAGGTGTGAGGCATGCCAGAGGTACGCCAACATACAACACCGACCAGCCAGCCAAATCACCCCTATTGTCGTCCCGTGGCCCTTCGTCCAGTGGGGGATCGACATACTCGATCCTTTTCCTCCGGCATCTGGCCAGAGAAAGTTTATAGTTGTCGCCATCGACTACTTCACTAAGTGGGTGGAAGCCGAGCCTCTAGCGTAAATCACCGAGTGAAAGATGGAAGACTTTGTCCAGAGGTCCATCATCTTCAGGTTCGGATTGCCTCACACCATTATCACCGACAATGGACGATAATTCGACAACCAGGACTTCAGAGACTTCTGTGCGAGATTCCATATCACGCACCGACTGACCTCGGTCGGGCACCATAGTCCAATGGTGAAGTCGAGGTGACTAACCGGACTATTCTGCATGGACTTAAAATCCGACTGAATGAAGCCAAAGGTCTCTGGGTCGAGGAGTTGAATTTCATCCTATGGACGTACCGAACGACACTCCGTGTCCCAACCGGAGAATCACCTTTCAGCTTGGCCTATGAGACGGAGGCAATGATACCGCTCGAGATCGGGCTACCATCGACTAGAGTCGAGCAGTACCAAGAGTCGGACAACTCTGAGTGTCGGAGGGCCGACCTGGACCTCCTATCCGAACTTCGGTGCGAGGCTCAACTTTGTATGGCTTTTTATCGACAGAGAGTAGCCCGATACTACAATGCCAAGGTCAAACCGAAGCTTTTCAGGCCTGGAGACCTAGTCCTAAGAAAGGCAGAAGTCTCGAAGCCTCTAGACCAGGGAAAGTTAGCTCCAAACTGGGAAGGACCCTACAAGGTAGCGGACACCTACGGGCCGAAAGCTTACCGACTGGAGACTCTAGAAGGGAACGCCATTCCCCGAACCTGGAATACCGATAATTTAAAATTGTACTACCAGTGAACTTTGTATCCCCTCATCCAAAATACAAATTCAGTTTCAAAACTTCAGAGTCTGGAATCTCGACTCTTCGACTGTGGGTCGGTGCTCGCCAGAAGTACGAGCCCCGATGCCCCGACTTGAGCCCAACATTCCATTAGGAACCAACGGCCTGATCGCCAACGACACATCGGATGCTTGCGACAACCGATACATCCATGACGACCAATACATCCATGACGATCGATACATCCACGACGATGGGAGTTACACTCCTTCTACAGTCAAACCTTCGGGCAAAACGATCGGCTGACTCACCGACTCGGCCCCGACCAAGAAAGGCCAAGCGCCAACATGACCGATGTCGCATTCGCAACTTACCGATCAGGTTACGATCGGTCGAAGGATATTCGGCTTACCACCGTTTATCACATGGTGCGACGTATGTACCCTACCTAGGTCTGGGTAATGGAAACTCGACTTGTCATCATTTTTCCGATTGAACGCGTCGGACGCCATTCGACTGAACTCATCGGACGACATTTGACTATCAGACCCTACAGAATGACCTGGCCATTGAGCTATGTACGGAGGTCGGTCGACCTTCGACCCGATGTACGCGCCCAACTCACGTCTAGGCGACAGGCGTTCTACTTGAGCTCTCAACCGTCAGGTCACATGACAGTCGGGAGGCTGATCCAAAGTTGAAATCCGCTCTGTCTTTGCCCCGGCATGCGCTACCGACTATCTCGGATCGTTATCTGAGATGCTACCGAACATCCTAACTAGTACGTTGCACTTACGACTTATACGTTCAAAAAGTATTTCAGCGAATCACACAAGACACATCTTAAGAGACATAGAGACAGAGGAAAAGGTCGAAGTTAAAAAGACTTTGATTTCATTAAAGTTCGAGCTAAGTTTACAAAATTAGGCCGAAGCCTGATTACAAGTATGTTGAACGAAAGTAAAAACAAAAGACTGACTAATCTTCGGAGTCGGCTTCCTCCATCGGGCGAAGATTGGGGGCGGTCGGCGCATCCACTCGGGCTTCAGGGGTCGCGGCCGCTTCGGTAGTCAGAGTTGCCTGACCTTCGGTGGCCTGGTCTGCATCGGCTTCGGCTTCCACTTCGATGGTGCGATCTCCCGACGATGGGTCAGCCATCTCCTCCGCAGCTTGGGCCTCCGACTCTGGCAGGATGATGCTACTGAGGTCGAGCTCTGGATACAAGCTCCGGACGGCTTTCCGAGCATTCTCGTACCCCACTCGGTACGAATGGAAGCCACTCTCCAGAAGTTCTTTCTGGTACTCCTCGAAGTCACGGAAGTCCTCCACAGCCCGACCCATGGCTTCCTTCGCCGACTCCACCTCTGCCCTAGCGATGTCCGCATCGGCCTGAGCGGTGGACAGGTTCTCTTCAGCCTTAGCGAGGTTCCCCAAGCTTATTCGGATCTGCTCGCGTTCGGCCTTGAGCTCCTTGGCGAAGTCATCCCGCTCGTGATGCAGTCGACGAACAGTGCGGGACTTTCACTTGGCATCGTCCCGGGCCGACTGCAGCTCGATCCTCGAAGCGGCCAGAGTGCCTGTGAGTCGGGAGACCTCCTCGGTGAGACGGGAGATCTCCCCCTCAAGCCGGGCCTCCCGGTCAACCGACTGCTGTAACTGATCGACCAGTATGACCTTATCAGCCTCGATGGCCATGGTCTTATCCTTCCAGGTCGTGCGCAGATCGCCGAATCTTCGATATCCGTCCTCCAGCTCGGATATGTTATAAATCAGCTGCAAAAAATGAAGCCGACCATCAGAAGACCGAACTTATAACAAACAATAATGAAAATGAAAAAGAGGAAGACTTACCCGAATCATAGTCAGGTAGAACGAGGACAGCATGTCGGAGACATGCTAATTCTTCATGGCCTCAACGTCGGTCGGGAGGATGAGTGCCTGGCATAGCCTCCTGGCCAAGTCGTGGTTGGCCAGGGCCGATGCTCCTTCGGGAAGTGGGGAGTCAGTCGACGCCCCACCACCGGCCGACCTCCTGTCATCGTCAGATGCCATCGGGGCCTTCCCTCGTGTGGATATCCAGGCCCTGACATCGGAAAGGGAGGGCATGCTTTAGCCCGACTGGGTCCCTCCCGAAGGCGCGACAGTCACCGACGTAGGTTGTTCGGGCTCGCGAGCCTCTTCCTGAACCTCTTCTGCCGGCTGAGCAGTCGGCACACCCTCGATCGATTCCTCGACCGCCCGTCTCTCGGGTGAGGCTGCTTCCTCGACCGACGGTCCCTCGGATGGGACTTCAACAGGCACTGAGGCACTGATAGTGCAATGACTGGCTCCCGGCCCGACGCCCGTCCGGGCTCCGCCTCCACCCCAGCCGGCTCGCTCGATGAAGCAACCTAAGGCCTCTTGGGAGGCCACGATGGTTCGGCCCCTTGCGCCGGCCTCTTCCACGTCGTGTGCTATCGGATGTCAGCTGTCGTCAACCTTGTCCTTGACGGCATATCTGCAACGACAACAGATGATCAACATCAAAAAAAAAAAAAATAGCAAAGACACAGACCTAGGCAGGGCACCGAGCTGAGACCGACGTCGTACAAAGCCTGCTCGGTGATGAGCTCCCTCTGCTTCGGCATCGAGATGTCCTTCAGATGGTGGAAGTCTTCCCGATCTCCAGCTTCCACCTGACTGTTCTCATTTGGTTGGGTTCGGGGGTCCCCCCAACGAGTAGGGAACCCCCAAGGAACGGAAGAAGAGACAAAGAAGAACTGGTTCTTCCATCCATGAATCGATGATGGAAGATCGGTGATGAAGGAGAGGCCTTTCCGAAGATTGAAATACTACCACCCTCGGACTTTAGGGTGGGGTCGGAGAACAAAAAAAGCTCGAAAGAGTGAAATCCGAGGGTTGGTCAGCAAAAGCCGACACAGCAGGGCGAAACTGACTACCAGCCGGACTGAGTTCGGTGCAAGTTGTGCCGGACATAGCTTGTAGTAGTCCAGTACGTTCCGGATGAACTCCAGAACTGGAAAGCGAAGATCGGTCCGGAGGTCCTCAACGTAGAAGGCCACCTGGCCCTCAGGCGGACTGTTAACCCGACCATTGGCTTTAGGGGCGAACAGCTGAAATTGCTCTGGGATGTAGTACTGCTCCCGGAGCCGATCAACGTTCGGCCCCAAAAGTGAAGAGACCTCCACCTCTGGGGTTGATCGAGAATCGTCAGTCGGGTTCCCCGACCGACTTCCTCGAGGAGATGTTCTAGCCATTATGCCAGAACAGAGGTCAAAGAATAAAAGAGGAAGAAAGATGAGGACTATGAGGAAGCGAGGAAGAGAACAAAGGACAATGGGGACGGTTACCTGAGGCAAGGGACTGCTCAACCAGAGTCTCGACAGTAAGTTTGGAAAGTGAAAATCCGGATGCAAGTGATCCTGTATATATAGCGCCCCCCGACGACCGAGATGAAGGCACGACCAGCGAGGATCTCCCAGATCGTGATGCGTGGCAACATCTGGGCCTTCCCTCGGCCCGACGGTTCGACGCACCTGCCTCAGATCAGGCCACGTCGACTCTATCCGCCTGAACGGATTCGGCCCAACGGCCCCCCACCATGTGGCGGAAGAGTCGTGGCGGTTCGTGTTCCCGAAGAGATGGTGGAAACGGCGGTTTCTATTTTCGGTGGGACACCGAACACTGATAGGATGTCTGACACCGATGGGTGCCTAACACCGACGGGATGTTTGACACCGACAGGATGCCTGACACCGATGGGTGCCTGACACCGACGGGACGCCTGACACCGATGGGATGCCTGACACCGACGAGTCGCCTGACACCGATGGGATGTCTGATACCGATGAGTCGCCTGACACTCATAAGATGCCTGACACCGGACCAGCCAATGGTACGGTCACCAGAGTCGGGATACAATACGGTGGATACCCACTCCTTTCGCCCGACGCCGTCGCCCACGCAAAGGCGCTGGCCAGCACACCATCCGACTCAGGAGTTGGGGGGCAACTGTTGGGATATACCGACCGGTCCCCCTCACGCCGACTCACCATCGGTCCCGCCTGACCAGCGCCTGACTCTGCCGACCGACGACTGCTGATGCCGACCGATCGAGTATACGTCGGTCGGGCAGACCCTTTCCGCCCCCGACTGATCGAACTGTGGAGCCCGATATCCAACTCTCTCAACATGCCCAACTGACCATCGGAGGGTCCTTGGGCTTTCGCCCGACATTCCTCAACCAGGCACCGACATACAGTCGATCGACTCCTTCAAACATCGTACGACTACTGGAGACTGTCCGTCCTGACAGCGACGTGCGGCATAGCCGCCCTGAGGCATTATCCCACCTAAGACACGGGTCAACCCTAGTGATTTGACAGTCCCACGGTGATTTGACAACCCTACGGTGACTCTGACAGTCTTCGGTGATTTGACAATTCTTCCATTGTCTGTGCCATTAATGACGGCGCCATGCCGTGCCCTACTATAAAATGGAGAAGGCAACAGTGCTAGTAGAGGTTCTTTTTGAAACCACTGAACTCTTCTTCTCTAGCTCTCTCTCTCTCTTGCTGAGCTCCTTGATTCTTTTCTACTATTGCCTAGTCTCCTCTCTGACTTGACCATCGGAGGGTCTCTGTCGGAGCCACCTCCGGTTAGTGCGGACTTCTTTTGCAGGCGCTCATTCTCGGCGACCAGGCGACGAGGGGATTGGCCGCAACAGAAACAATTAACGCGTGAGACCTTTTCCCACATAGATTGATCTTTTTTTTCTTTTGGCTTCTTTTTCTTTCCATTTCATTCTCTTTTTTGAATATTTGTGGGAAAGGAGAGCACCTGAGGGAGATTCGAGGGGTTTTTCTCAAGCATACAGGATTTTGTGCGAGTTGTGGCCGTGTGAGTTGGTCCCTCGAGGTTTTGAGGGCTCAACTTGGTAGAAGCATGATATTTTTAGGGTTTGGAGATTTTTAATTGAAAGGATTCTTCTTTAATATGAATACAAGGTTTGGTTGGGCAGGTTTGGGTATCCAGCGGGTATACCAATTTTAAATGGAACAGGTTAGGGATTTTTGGTTAATTTTTTTATAATCGGATTTGGGATGGGTTTGGATACAACGATTTCAGATGGGTTCGGATATAGATAGGGCTAATTTTATGGGTACCCTACCTATTGCCATCCCTAAAAAGGTGCTAGAGAGAGGAGAATGGGATTTTGGGTGGTGGAGCTCAATTGTGGCATCATGGTGGCTATCGGAGAGGAGGAAGAAGGGAAAAGAAGGTTTAACGGTGATCCAAAGTAGGGCATAGATTCAAAGAGGGGTTTTGGAATGGATTCAGATAGGAATAAGCTTGGCTTAACAGCAAATAAGGTCAACCAACCATCGATTGCAGTTGCCTCCACAGCCGACAGCCATTTATACTGGCCCAGAGGAATTGGCATTGGCCATGGCTTGCATCCTTATCCCCATCGGTAGGAGCTTGAGCAGTGGATCATGATTCTCTTATTCTTTACTTTTTTAAAATATTTGGGTTAAAATCAGTGGGGCCTATCGACTCCAATTTGAGGCATGCCCAATTTAGGCTGATTCCAACATTCTTTTGGCTGTCTACTTAAGATCACCTTATCTTATAAAGAAAAGAACCACCACAACCCAGAACTCAAACTCCTCCCAAAAAAGCCCCTCCTCAATCCATGTAAGTAGATTTAGAAGATATTTTATCTATGATGTGTCTCAAGATTGTTTTATAGTTTTTTTAAGCTCTCAAAAGGATGTCAATAAAAGATGAAAGTGTTAGAAATTGATGAAATTTGACTGAAGTCCAACTGAATGAGAATGAACCAAGCTTAACCTATATGATTGTTGGATTATATTTGGTTTAACACCTACGAATTGAAGTTACATTCAGCAAGGACCTAGATTATGGTTCATGTAATTGAGGACTATTAAACCTAGACCCAACAGACATTTATATATCAAAATACATTGGTAGGATTTGGATCCATCCAAAATTTGCGAAGCCTAATAATCTAGAAGATCCATTGAAGCTCCATTACAACCTAATTTCTAATCTAAAATTTAGATACACCTACAATAAGGGCCAAATCTAATGGGAGACACCTCAATCAAGGACATCCATGGACCATCCCTAGTAGGTCAAAGACCCGACCCAAAAAAATGCATGGGTTCATGCATGCTGGATCTTTTTTTGCCTAGAAGTCCAACTTGACCCAACTTAATTTAGGTAGGTTCCACTATTTTGACTGTTGCTGCACCTCTCCGGCCAGGTTGATGTGCTAGAAACAGCAGGAGGATGCTTGTCAAGCTGGAGTGGCTGGACTCCAATCAGGGGGCCGCAGGTCGTTAGAATAAATATCCTCTTTCATCTCAAGCCTAAGCTTCATGCAGTTGTTGTCGTAATGCAACTTCGATCTGGGGGTTATTGGAGGATCATCGATGGAGAGATATCGAATTGAGGTCGACAATGCGATCACTCAACTCACCTATAGGCAAGGAGGGATATCGAACCGAAGTCGATGATGATCTCCCTCCATCTCTTTCACAGACGTGGAGGGACATTTGATCGAGGTCGATGATGCGCTCACTCAACTAGGCCACAGGCGAGGAGGGGCATCACCGAAGTCGATGATGATCTCCCTATCTCTTTCACAGATGTAGAGGGATGTTGGGCCAAGGTCGATGATGCACTCGCTCAGCTCACCTATAGGCAAGGAGGGGCAACGGACTGAAGTCGATGACAATCACCCTCCATCTCTTTTATGAACGTAGAGGGACTTTAGGCCGAGGTCGATGATGTGCCCCTCCCATGATGTCCATGATGATCTAGTCTTGTGGAGTCATCAGTAAGGTGCGGCTGCTAAGGTGTCCATACAGAGTTCGAATCTTGGGCACTCTCTGTTGGGTTTTGGTGGCACAGCGGAATATGATTTTTAAAAATTTTTACAAGCATTTGTTAATTGAAAATAAGTTTTAGCATTTAAAACCAAACAAATGGAACACAAATCCTAAGAACATCCTGATGATAACAATCAAATAATTCTAGCATGCATATTAATGAGAGATTAGAAGTCATATACCAAACATGAAGATGAGGATCTGGTAATAGAATGGTCTCTACAAGACTCTAAAGTAGAAGCCCTCCAATGGTGATTTACACGAGACTGATCAAGATCCTTCTCAGTTCGATGTAGTGTTGCAGTTATCATCATAAGTCCACTGCCGATTGTCCTTTTCAAGAATGGATTGCACCACTATCTGATAGCCATCGATCCTCCTCAAAAGTCACTCCAAAAATCTTTTCAAAAGATCTCACCATACAAAATCAGATTCAGATGTTCAACACTTGAACAATCTGAATCCTAGGACAAACATCACATGCTTTCCATTCCCTCTTGATTTCCTTTCTATTTTTCTCTCTTCTTTTTCTTATCTTTTTATTTCTTTTCTTTTTTAATTTTTTCTTTCTTTTTCAGACAAGAATTCACACCCAAAACTTTTCTCAGTTGGGATGCCCATCCCATGGTAGCATCACCCTTTTATAAGGTATGTAGCGTCACAACTCTTGGTGCTATATTAACCTTAGGCGATGACCCCTTAGTTTCTACAGAGAATAAATTTTTTCATGGAATGTTAGTTGGGCGTGGAAGAGTCTTTAAGCAGAAGGACTCTTCCACTCCAATGCATAAAAAACAAGGTGCGTCCCATAAAGAATTAGTGTGGGATATTAAGAAAGAAATTTAAGAGTCATGATAAAGAAGGACTCTTCCTTCTTATAAGTTAAATAAATGATGTGTCCAACTTAAATGGCATGTAACATCCTTCATGAAAAAGGATTCTACCTTTTTCCATGCCCAAATATATCGAGAAGCCATCATATCACACGGTGACCCCTTAGTTTCTACAGAGAATAATTTTTTTTGTGGAAAGTTAGTTGGGCATGGAAGAGTCTTTAAGCAGAAGGACTCTTCCACTCCAACGCATAAAAAACAAGGTGCGTCCCATAAAGAATTAGTGTGGGATATTAAGAAAGAAATTTATGAGTCATGATAAAGAAGGACTCTTCCTTCTTACAAGTTAAATAAATGATGTGTCCAACTTAAATGGCATGTAACATCCTTCATAAAAAAGGATTCTACCTTTTTCCGTGCCCAAATATATCGAGAAGGCATCATATGGCGTGTAATATAAAATACCCTGGAATAAGTGACAGGGGTTTTAAGAGGAGTAGCCCAGAAGGACTCTTCCTTCTAGGCACCATTTATTATGGATGGCATCAATATATTTTGTGTGGCTTTATGGCATTGAGAAAGTTGTTTCCAGATAAAACACTGTCAAGTAAATTGTTTGGCCAAACCAAGAAACCAAATAGTTTAAACCTAATCCAATTAGGTCAAGACTTCAGGCCTAGGGTTAACACAAACATCTTTGCACCAAATTCAATTAAAAATTTGGGTTAATCCATATGCTAGCAATTTAATTAACTCATAGGATTTATAATAAATCCAACCAGATAAGAGCAAGATCAAATTTCTATTGTGTATGACCCATTGGGTTCCATATCTAGCTAGAGTGGACTCAGGCTTATGATCTAATCCGATTAGATCAGTCCAAATGCATCAATTAATCAAAATATCTTCTAACTAACTCACGAATTAAACTCCTTTAATTCTATCGAGTCCACAAGTCAAGATTGATATCTAACAACGTATCATAACTATCCAGAAGATATAAAATTTGATGAAAATATCAAAATTATTCTTTCATGATAAGTTATCGTGCAATTCAATCTTTCGATCACACAACATTCCAGACAGATCATGAGCATGGAATCGTGTCAAACCCAAATACCTATCCATATATATCTCGATCTGATAATGATGACTCGATTGATGAATCAGTAGAAACTCTTTCTACTGTTCATCCCTGCTCTGACCAGAGACTCTCTGAGTCACCATCTATGAGACTACATAGGATGTTCTCTCCTCTTACAAGGAGTGACTGATTCCTTATTGACTACTCACAACCTTCACACACACTTTACCAAATCTAGAACATTCCACACATGTCTCAGAATGGTATGCTAGGGAATGAAATAAAGTAGGATTCATATACACAAGATACCATGGTGATCTCAGGTCAAAGAATCACTTGCACCACTCTCACTGGAGAACCATCTATTGACATACTGATAAGACTCCATCAAATATTCTCTCTATGGATTAGTTCAATGAACTCATTCTCCAATGAGCACTTATATTCTTATATTAGTATCTTCACACAAGTGATTGTGAGATCAATTATCCTCTCCATCGAGCATGCATAGAATGTACCAATCTTACTGGTATCATCAATCTCTGACTCGATGATCTAACGACTAGAAATATTTTAGACTGAGACTATTAAGATTTTAGATCTCACTGGCATGATCTCATCATGATCCTAATCTATGGGGTTCACCATAATTATAAATAAAATATGATACAGCAAATAACAAAATACAATGCCGCATATAACTAAAATAACAAATATCATGTGCATGAGTAGAAAAATAATATAGAATAGTCTCATCGTATCGTCCATGCGATTGACTTGTAGGATACTATTTTTTCAATCTCCTACTTACACTAAAGTCAATCACCCCTGTACCTGATGTCCATGCAATCAAGATGGCGAACACACTGCCGCTGTGTTAAGGCCTAGTGAACTAATCCATTATGTAGTTCTTTATATCAACTCACTTTATGATCACATCATAAATGAGGTGAAAGTACCTTAGGATGTGTATAGATTTCTATTGAGACCACATCCAACTCAGTGATGAACCCTTTCATCTAGCGACTTTCTTTAGCAACTTCACTTGCAGCAATAAACTGAGATAATTTTTGTTTGCTGTTTGAAACTCTTCCAATTTACTGCTCTACTAGTACTTCTCAAGTATTTATGGATATTTTTCACAGTTTTCTTATAATGGATCTGCCTGAAATCTAATGTTTATGCACAAGGCATAAGCCACATTAGGCTTGGTATATTATATTCATGGGTATTTAAACACCTTTACACCCATTCATGTTGAACCTTTTCAATATAAAAACTATATACTTAGACTGGGATAAGCCTAGCATCCATTTGGATCTATCTCTATAGATATCAAGTGTATCGGATGCTTCACCTAAGTCTTTTCAAAAAAACTTCTATGATAAGCATAGTATTGAACGAATGCAACATCAGGACAACTTTCTCAATATGCAGTATGTCATTCACATACAGAACTAAGAAGTCATTGAGACTCCCATTAGTCTTCTTGCACACACACGCTTCATCCATATTTTGATAAAGTCAAACAATTTGACCATCTTATCAAAAAATAGATATACCAACTCCTTGATGCCTACTTTAATATATAAATGGATTTGCCCTCCTACTAGAGATAAACTCTTTAGCCAGTATGCACCTATTATTGGATGTATGTCCTAGAAGTCAATTACATAGCTATTTATATATATATATATAAATAGTTTGCTTGGAATGAGTGGCTATTTTCTTTTCTTCGTTGCCTTGCAGACACATTACATAGCTATTTATAGAACTTACTAACCTACTTTGATGCTCTAGAGTTTTCATGATCTTTTTTACAACTTATCATTCTAGATCTATCTTGTAAATTCTTTTCTTTATCTAGATACTTTTCTTGCATTATTGCTTCCTTTTTAGATAGATGCTTCTAGATTGGTGGTGAAGCTCTTCTTCAAAGAATTCTCTAGCTTCTTTTTGCATTGTGTAGAGCTACTGCCATCTTCTTAACTTCTCTGAAAATATTCAGAAAGTGTGTTACTTTCAACACTCCTCCTTAACGCACTTTCTTGTAACTCCAAGCATATCTCTGAACTTGATGAACTTCTCCATTGAAATGGGCTTGGTGAAAATATCAGCGAGTTGCTCTTCAGTCTTGCAAAATTTCATCTCAATCTCTCATTTGTCCACATGCTCTTGGATGAAGTGATGATGAATTTCAATGTGTTGTGCGACTGTGGAATACTAAATTTTTTGTCATGACGATTGTAGACATATTCTCACAATGAATTTTTATTGGAGCCTTGGCACTTTATTGTAGATCTTGTAGAATTCTTCTGCGCCATACAGCTTCACATGCAGCACTTGTTACGGTCATATATTCAGCTTCAATGAAAGAAATTGCAATTGTCTTCTGCTTCTTTGATGCCCATGAAATTGCTTTGGAATCGAGCAAGAATACATATCCACTTGTGCTTCTTCGATCATCGATGCTTCCAGTCCAGTCGCTGTCTATGTAGCCAATTAAATTACTATCTTTCTCTATCTCATATAGAATGCCGAAATTCTTTGTGCTCTTGACATATCTTAAAATTCTTTTTACAGCAGTGAAATGATCTTTGCTAGGGTTGCTCATAAATCTTGAAATAATGTTAATCGCATGCATGATGTCAGGCCTTGTGTTTGTGAGATAGATTAATGAGCCAATAAAAATGATCTTTGCTAGGGTTGCTCACAAATCTTGAAATAATGTTAACCGCATGCATGATGTCAGGCCTTGTGTTTGTGAGATAGATTAATGAGCCAATAAGACTTCTATAGATCGTTGCATCTACTTTCTCCTTGCCATCTTCTTTGGATAGCTTCTCGTTCATCATCATAGGCATGGCTATGGCTTGCAATCTTTCATGTTTGAATTTTTTTAATAGATCATCTGCAAATTTTTCATGAGAGATGAAAATTCATCCAGGCCTTTGCTTCACTTGCATACCGAGAAAATATCTCATAAAATCAAGATTGATCATTTCATATTCTTGCATCATGGCCTTCTTGAAATCTTCAATCATCTTTTGAGTTGTTGCCGGTGTAGATTAGATCATCCATATACAAGCACAGAATGAGAAAATGGTTATCTTACATTTTTACGTACAAAGATGGCTCGCTTGGGCTTTTGAGGAATCCATGCTTATCGATCTTGCTATTTCCTGCACGAGGAGCTTGCTTGAGTCCATAAAGAGCCTTCTTCAAGCAGTACATCTTGTGGTTTTTGTCTTAAATTTCATAGCTTTGTGGTTACTCTACGTAGACTTTTTCAATTTCTCCATTGAGAAAAATAGATTTGATGTCCAGTTGATAAAGTTGCAGCTTCAGTTGAGTAGCCAATGCAAGAACAGTTCTTATAGTTTTCATGCACACCACTAGAGCAAATGTCTTGTTGAAGTCGATGTCGGATTGTTGAGAGTATCCTTTGGCGATAAGCTAGGCTTTGTACTTTTGAATCGATCCACCTTCATTGTATTTGATCTTGTAGATCCACTTCAACCCAATAATCTCTATCTTTGGGCTTCTCTACAAGCTCCCACATGCGATTCTTCTCGATCATGTTGATTTTCTCATCCTTGGCTTTTGTCCATACTTCTTCTTTGGCAGCTTCTTCTAATGTTTGAGGCTCACGAGAAAGGAGTGCAACATCAGCATACTTAGGATTTGGTCTTCATTGCCTTGTTGATCTTCTAAGTTGTGGTGGTGGTGTCTCTTCCTCTTCCTCTTCTTCTTCTTGATCATGCTGAGACATTGATGGCTGCGTGCTTGGGCTTGGATCACCTTCGTTGGACTCATGGGCTTCTTCAAGAAGTTGAACTCCTCTGGTTACTTCTTTGCTCCATTGCTAGCTTACTCCTTCATCAAAGATGACATCTCTTGAAATAATTAGTTGTCTTGGTTCAAGCTAGAGGAGGCAATAGCCTTTTGATTCATCATTGTATCTAATGAAGATGCATTTTTCTTCTTTTTCATCTAGCTTTTCTCGATTCTTCTTTGGAATGTGTGAGTAAGCAACACATCCAAAGATTTTAAAATGATCAAACTTTTGGCTTCCTCTTGAACCAAGCTTTATATGGAGTCACATCTTTCACAGCTTTAGTGGGAGAGCGATTGAGAATATATATAGGTGTCAATAGCTTTGACCCATAGAAATTTTGGCAAGTTCTTGCCTTGGAGCATGGTGCGGGCCATTTCAATAATTATTTTATTTTTTCTTCGAACGACACCATTTTGTTGAGGTGTATGTCGAATGATGAGCTCCTTCTTGATTCTATGCTCTTTACAAAAATTTATGAATCTATGATCATTGAATTCTCCCTCATGATTAGTTCTTAAGATTTTAAGAGAATGCCTACTTTGCCTTTCAACGAAGGCTTTGAATGGAGTGAAGCATGAGAAAGCATCAGATTTTTATTGAATAAAATAGACCCACATCATGCGAGTGTGGTCATCAATAAAGAGGAAAAAATATCTCTTTTCTCCAAGAGATAGGGTTCTTGAAGGACCCCAAACATCAGCATGTATCAATTGAAGTGGAGCCTTCACTCTCCAAGAAGTTTTTGTAAATGGCAATCTTTGCATTTTTCCATAAATGCATCCTTCACAAATTTTTTTCTTAGAAAAAATAAATGGAGGCCCAAGCATCATATTTTTTTGCTTTAATAATTTGAGGCCATTAAAATTCAAATGGCCATATCTCAAATGCCACAATGTGGATTCATCCACATTTTCACATTCTAAAGCATATTTTCACATTCTCTCTCTAAAGCTATTTCTCTCTCTATCGATTTTTCTCTCTTGATTAATTTATCAATGAGAGTTTTTTTTAATATTTCTAATCTAATGAAGAATCCCGATTCATGATTGTCAGACAGCATACTGGCACCCATCTTGATCAGACCATGAATCTTTAGATTTGATCATCCATGATTTCGATCTAGTCATGATTTGATTTGATCATATTGATTTCACCAATCGAGATATTGAACCAATCGTAATGTTGGATTGTGTCACATGATCAATTCGAATTGTACCTCATGAATTCTCTCTCCTCTGATTTTCTCTCTCTACTTGATTTTATGAAATCGATTAAGAAACCTTGGTCCGATCACTTCAAATCCAATTTGATCTGATAGTCAAACTTTGGATTGTTTAGGTCCTAATTAGATTTTGATTAGATAAAATTAGATGATCGGACCCAATCTAAATCGTTAAAATATGGTATTCATATTTTTTCTAATTATTGAAATTGATTCTGTATAGGATTGTGGATATTTGATCATGGGATATCGCAATATGATCTATGAACAGAATTTTTAGAAGAAAATTTATAGAATTATGTGAGTTTATTGGAATGCGTTCGAGGTAAGTAATGTTTTATTTTTTTTAAATTTATCGATAAATTATAATGTATTTTTCTGATATGATTTGTAAAACGATGCATGAATTTGGATGAATGATATTTTGTTATGAAAATATCTTATTTGAAATGTTATGATGAAGCATGATTGAACATATTGATTCCATGATGCATTATATTGATTGATTTCGATACTACATGATTATATATTTTATTATCAAAATTAGAATATGAAATATAATTTATGAAGAATTATGATATAAGAAACATTATGAATTGACAACTTGACTATGTAAAGGACCCTGCCAATGGGGGCATATACGTTGGCAATTGATTTATCCTGAAGGTTTACGTCGCCAGAGAGACTAGCGACAAACTGTCAGAGAGACCAGCAGTTCTGAAGGACTTTGCTGTCAGATGATTCGCAGCTCACCGCAAGAAGATACGTGGTGTTATGACCTTACCACAGAAAAAATATGGTCATAGCTCATGGTTGACGAAAAGAATTTAAGAACGAAAGAAATTAAAATCTGAAAAGAAATTTGAATTTTTGAAAAAGAAATGAATTTGGCATGAATTATATTGTATAATTGGAAATTGATTTCGAATTGATGAACTATATATGCTTATTTTTTATAAATGATTATTTACTTAAATACCTGATGAAATCTGTTGAAAAGTGATCATTGCTTACTAGGCTGTCTAGCTCATTACCTCCTATTTTACTGTTTTTATAGATGTTGAGGAATTAAGATGATACAAGATATGAATGAAAGAGTAATCAGAAGCAGAATCTCTATACTTTTATTTTTGATTGAAAGTCTTATTGAATTTGATGTAAAGACTATGAATCATTATTGAATTTATTGAGATATTAAAGAAAAAATTTAGGTTGTTATATTTTGGATTTAAATTATTGACTAATTATTCCGCTGTTGTTTTAGGATAGTATGATAAGATGCCTTGCATGCTTATGGGAAGAGTTTTCTATGAGTATGCGGTGGTTGCCCTAACCCTCATTCAAATCTCGAGTCGGAGGTATGACAATTAAAGTGGTATCAGAGCATAAGTGGATGAATTATGAAATATAGAATCAGATATAGAATGGGTATAAGTGGATAGACACTAGGGATATTATAGTGTAGATCTTTGATGATTGTAGTGGGAGAAATATTTAAAAATTTTGATTAAACATTGAGATTATGTATAAAAGGATCACAAGAGATTATGACATATGGAGTTTGAAATATGATGGATAATCTATAGATCATGATATGATTAGTTAGATCTTGATCCAAAGTAATCACAAAAGGATTGACATAAAATTTTATTGTGCATTATGGTTATTAATTTGATTATTGGTTATTCAAGTGAATCGTAAGTTCAAATTCGATGGGAGAATAATACTATGATATTACTTCTAGTTGAAAAGTTGACTATTATTGGCAAGATAAAGATTTGACGATAAAATATTATTCCAGGATGGACTAAGAAAAATCTTTTATGATGCTTGATTGGAATATTTATCGAAATTGAATTTGGTATGTGGATTATATATAAAGTGGCATATTAGGATGAATGCATATTTGAGGATATTGCATAGAAACCTATTTCTTATTGATGAAATCGATTATGAGGTTGTAGAATATTCATCGTACTGGAATCTTTAATCATCATTCTTAGATCTAGATAATAGATCTTATTATGTCTCTTGGAGACTACATGATGTGTATGAAATTTTAATTTAAAGATTTCGTATCTAAGTTGATCAAGAGATTTTCTGATATTATTGTTGAGGTTGTTAATAAAAAATTGATATCTTTAGATTAAGATAAAAGATCTGATTTATATTTATTTCAGATTAAGAGATCCATGTAAATTTATAATTTAGAAATTTTGGATTTAGAAATTGATATGGAGTTCCTTTGCTTTTGTTAACGAGGTCCCTAATTGAATCTACTATTAAATGGAGATTTGATTTTTGAAGCTTGTATAATTGTTATGAAATGATATTTGATAGATATTGAAGATCCTGATGATAGAAATTTTAGAAAAAAAAATAATGATTTGAAATTCTTATATATTCTGATTATGTCTAAATTTGGTGGAGCATCGAAGGATTTTTTCTTCATTAATTTGACTTATAAGGATTTTTGGTTTGAAAATTATCGAATTAAATTGATATGAGAATTAAAATTTGATTCATATTGATTATAATAAATCTATATGATGGTTTAAATATGATATTGGACTCAAGGGTTAATCAAGATTATTGTATACCAGTAGAAGTATAAATGAGAATCAGAAGTTAATCTTTGACTTTAATTGAAATTTAAATTGAAATTTTTTTTTTCTATTGTAAGATAAAGAAATAATTTGACTGTTAGAACAGAGTGCGCAGTGGAAGCATGATAATCTGGATTACTTTGAGTAAGTCAGGAATGTTGATCCTTTGAGTTAAAGAATTATGATAGATGATATGGTTTGATACAAAAAATTTATTGATATTAGAAAGAATAATATTTTAAAATTTTAAATTATTTTAGATATTCTAATATGATTTTTAAAAGTAGTGCTTTCACCTATTATGCTAAAAAAAAAAATATTTAACATCCTAATTCTAGGATGAGTGGACCCTTGATTTTTGATTTTAGATTTAGAAAATTTAGAGATAAATTTTCTCTATCCTAGAATTAAATTTTATAATTCTCTATTTATTAGGAAGAATTTGAGATTATTTATCGAATAATGATTTCGATCTTAGATTATTATACTCAAATATTTATCTCCAAGGTATAATAAAATTTAAAGTTTGGACTCTTTTGATCATTATTATTTCTCTGACTGAATAGAAAAGATTGAGGTTATCTATTGATATTGACGATTGTTCTACAAAAGATGGATTGGAGTTATTTATAATTTAATTTGATAATGAATTGATTAATTAACAGTTGTTAATGTTTAGATAAAGAAAATTGATATACTTACTTAGAATAGAAATATTGATTTTGATTATAAGAAAAATATAATTTTGATTTAGATCAATTTTTGAGTTATTGATTTTTATTATGGAATGACTTAATGATAAAATTTGCTTCAAGAATTAGAATATTTAAGAGTTTGAGGATTTGAGTAAGAAAATTTCGATGACAGAAATAGTGATATTGATTCATTCAATAATGGTGATATTGATCTTTATGAAATGACTTAATGATGAAGTTGTATCAAGAATTTAAAATATCCAAAGTTCGAGAATGAGATTGAAATGATAAATCTTCAACCTTTGAAAGTTCGAATAAGAAAAAATATTTTTGAATTTTGATTGATTGGGATGTCATCATATGATACATAGAAGTATATTTTCCTATCTTATGATGGGTTGAAATTAAGAGTGGTTAATATTTTAAAATAAATAAATAAATAAATAAATGATGATGAATGAAGTTCTTATGCAAGAATAGAGACATTTACCTTCTTCTATTCACAAGAGATAGATTTAATTTTAATTTGAGTCATGAGATATTGAATATTAATTTTTACAGAAAATGAGATCATAATTTCAAAATCTTGAAATATTGAAAATCTTTGAGATGTAGATCTTGATAAATAAAAAAATGAATGGTTTCGTTTCAGATCAATATTTGATGTATTGACTTTTTCCTTATAAAATAATTTAAGAATAAATTTTATATCAAGAATTAGAATATTAAAATATTTGTGGATGAGATTCAAGTAAGAAACTATGAAGATTCAAACAAGAAAAATTTTGAAGATGAAATTTCTTTTAGAGGGGAAGAATGTGATGGCCCAGTCCGAGTAAAGAATTCCAGCCCACAAAGCCCAAACGAAAAAAAAAAGAAGAAAAACAAAGGAGAAGAACTCCCGAAGGGAGTCTTCTTCCTCCTCTCGCTGGCTCCCAATCGGAGTAG